>NW_015248218.1:0-534 GCF_001447785.1 Gekko japonicus | reverse complement strand
AGAAGAGAAGAGATACTAGCAGGGAGCTAAACATGGAACAGGTTTGGGAGTAAATGAAAAAAAATTAAAAAGATGGTGGTACTACTTTGCATTTATATCAGCACTTTTCAAGTATACAGAATGGTTTATGTACATTGCCTTTCAGAACAAACTTCTAACATAGACCAGCATTGACATATTGCATGTCACCATATCTGAGAATCGTGGCATGCCTTGAGTCACCCTGGTTGAGCTCCTGCCTGAGTCAAAATTAAGTTTGGGACTTCCCTGTTCACACTCTTGGCCACCATACCGCCCCAGGATCTTAGAAGAGATGCACTAGTAATTCTCATTGTTGTTTCCTCCTCTAGCAACCCAAAATTTTCCCACCCTTGACTACCAATGTGCCTGTCAGCTGTTAATTACCGTGAATGCTGATGTACTGACTATGGAGGAGACCACTTAGCTGTGGCAATAACTTTTGTTCAACAAACTAAATATCAGGAGGAATAACATGTATTTTAAACAATAACTAGTTTGAACAAGTGAGATGAA
>NW_015248217.1:0-534 GCF_001447785.1 Gekko japonicus | reverse complement strand
CAGCTTAGAGGGAGCATTGGTTCCAACATGCCTTAAATGTGTGTTTACATATATTGCTCCATCGAAATCAAGCATGTGTTGTCCCAAGGAGACAGAGGGCTAATCATCTAAGACCCCAGATTGTTGTTTTTGCTGTGCTGCTACAGAATATCGGTGTGCTGATTTTCTACCTGTCGCTGGACCTGTCCTGTCACTGAATGCAGAGAAAGCCTTTGATAGGTTGAACTGGAAGTTTCTGTGCTCCTTAGAATGCATTAACTGGATAAAGTTCCTTTGTAAAGAACCTGGTTCTAGAATAGTTACTAGTGGGTTCTGTTCAGATAATTTTCCTGTTGCCCGTACCATACACCAGGATTGGCCTCTCACTTCTACTATTTGACCTGTGTCTAGAGCCTTAGGCCTATGCCAACTGATAATTAATGGGCATTAAAGGTATCAAAGTGTGGAACACTGAATTCAAGCTGAAGTTGTACACAGACGATGCATTGGTTCTGCTGTCTGATCCTGAACAGCCTTTACCAGAACTGATGAACC
>NW_015248216.1:0-534 GCF_001447785.1 Gekko japonicus | reverse complement strand
CCCCTGAAGGATCCACACCAAGTGTCCCCTAAGATCTGCTGGGACTCGGGTCTGCTCGGTCGTTGTTGCCAGCAGCACTCTGGTATAGGCAGCCCAGCGGGAAACTTCCCTGCACGTTGAACGGCCAGTCTGTCCCCGAATTAGTTAGTTCCTGCAAGTTGAGATTTTGGGCCTGGATTAAACAGTCTGTCTTGACGTCACAGAAAGCCTGTGTTAATTTTAAACCAGGATCCCTTCATTGAGCTGCACGTGAGACGGGAAAGGGAAGAGCGAGTTGCGGTGGCTAAGCATAGCAACAAGGCAGGTTCCTTGACATTCAGATTCAGTGTCAGCTTGACCTGACACCTGAAACGCAGCCTGAGTATATTTTTATACTGAAGAATGAGCTGCGCTTGGGTGACAGTTTCCTTCTGCAGATAGGAAGAGGAAGGTGGGCAAGGTCTGTACACTCGATAAGCAGTACAGAAAGAGCAACACATGTAATCTGGGTGAACCTAACAGATGATAGAAGCTAACATTGCTTGATATTTAGTA
>NW_015248215.1:0-534 GCF_001447785.1 Gekko japonicus | reverse complement strand
CCTCTGCTCTATGCCCAGAGAAAGGCAAACTTATTTGACCAATTTAAAAAACCCTCAACAATAATCAGTTTGAAGTTTCATGCAGCAAGATCTAAAGAACAAATCTAGAAGTATCCTACAACTTGGACACTCTACTGGGATCCTGCAAAATATGAACAAAAGGTTCTCAGGGTGGATCTTTCCCACCAGCAGCTGATGGGGGGGGGGGTCATGGAAAGGGGTCATGGGAGCTTCATGGACAGAATGCACAGGTGACAGGCGAGGAGTGTGAAACTGGGTGAAATCTCCCCCTTGTCAGTCACAGCAAATTCTTCTGGCACAAGAGGCACTATTGGTAAACAAGAAAGTGGAGGTGATTTTGGCCAACTTTCTCTCTACATTGCAGTCCCCCTTCCTTGTGACATTATATCCGTGACTCTCCTGCCGCCTCCAGCCCCACCCGTTTTGAAAGTCTTAGGAGGAACCTGGGAGAGGTGGAAAATATCCGTAACTGTGAGTACCATTATGCTTGAGGTTCACCAGATAAACCCTTTG
>NW_015248214.1:0-534 GCF_001447785.1 Gekko japonicus | reverse complement strand
CAGCTTAGAGGGAACACTGCTGTCAACTTAGTACAGACATTTAGATATCAAGATTTTGAAAACTATTCCCATCTATTCTTAGATCTGGCAAGGATTTACTACTGTTAAGAGCTCCGTTCAACTTAGTGCAGACATTTAGGTGTCAAGCTTTTGAGATCTATTCCCAGATCTGGCAAGACTTTATTGTTAAGAGCTCCATCAACTTCGTACAGACATTTAGATGTCAAGATTTCAAGAACAATCGGCTAAATACTTCCTGAGGAAAACCCTGTCAAAATGAACGGAAGACGAGCAAGACTGTGAAAAAGAATGGCGGACTGATAAGTTTGGAAGTTTTAAAAAAATGAAGTAGAAAGCATGCTTTGGGTCCTTTAGCTTTTGGGAGGATTCTTTAAAGGTGGGAGGGACAAAAAGAAAGAACGGAGTCACACAACCCCATTCCTCCTTTTTATCCTCACAAAAATCCTAGGAGGTATATAGGTTTGGACAGAGAGCATTCCCTCCCGGCCCAAACAGTGAGCTTGACAGCTGAGC
>NW_015248213.1:0-534 GCF_001447785.1 Gekko japonicus | reverse complement strand
CTTATGTTCTTATGTTCTTATGAAGGGAAAAAGGGTGCCTCTCCTTGCTGGGAAACTTCCTTAGAGCAAACGTTCCCAGGAAAGCACTCTGGTACCAGCTGCCCCCACCCTGTGATCTCCTGAGAGCATCTAGAACGACCCACTGAGACGGTATCCGTCTGGCGCAGTACTAGACCAATAATGAAATAGCAGGGTGGAAACCCTGGGAAATACTCTGTCACAAACTACATAGCACCTGGCAATCCAGCATGTAGGGAAGAGGTTAAAAGAAACATCCCAGGGAAATAGCCCAGAGAAATAAACGAAGCCCCAAACCTTTGTAAAAAGGTTTGTTATAAAAAAGAGGGGAAAACAGGAAAGGGGTGTTTAGAGTCCAAAGGGGTTGGGAAAGGGGACAGACACAAATGCACAATATCATACCACATGGACTTTCAAATAAAAAGCAATACGGTTGATCTGACCATGCTAAGTACGCATTATCTTGGCCGTAGCACATTCCTCAGGCTATGTGCAGAGACTTGCTCCCAGTACCAA
>NW_015248212.1:0-534 GCF_001447785.1 Gekko japonicus | reverse complement strand
GCCACATGGCCCCTGATTGGTTCTGGTGGTGCTGTCCATCATAGTGCCAATGCCTCCACTGACCACCGCAGCGTAGTAGCTATAGCTGCTACCTGGTTACAGTCAGAAAACACTACAAACCCACCAACTTTGTCTGCTGGCCACAGTGTAACTGATGCCAACAGGGGACAGACTAGCACCGACATAGTCACGCAGCAGCAAGTCTCCAAGGCACAAGTGTGGCACAGGATTGCTCTGTAAATGTGTCATAACAGGAACCCAATTGGTCTAATTGAGAGATAATACATGATAAAACGCATGCTTTGTTCACATTTTAATGTGTAGAATCATGCAATTTTTTTTCAAGAATTTCAACAAATTTCTCTTGATTTGGCAATGGGAAAGAAGTAAGGATGGAAATCTGGGTTCTGATGACTTCTGGTTTCAGGACTGGAAAGAAAAATCAGATTCCTAGGTATTAGTGCTCTGCAGAGCTAAGCGTAATTTAACAAATTCCAAGATGACAGCATCAAATCATCAGGCAAACGCTGGAGA
>NW_015248211.1:0-534 GCF_001447785.1 Gekko japonicus | reverse complement strand
CAATGAGAGCAATAGCACACATGTGATTCTGTGCTTTCTGATCTAGTCCTAACTCCTAAGAAGTACTTGTCGAATGCTCAGTTCATAATCAGATCACAGCCCCTCCAGTGCCCAAATTGCAGTT
Organism: Gekko japonicus; assembly: GCF_001447785.1. Taxonomy (NCBI): domain Eukaryota; kingdom Metazoa; phylum Chordata; class Lepidosauria; order Squamata; family Gekkonidae; genus Gekko; species Gekko japonicus. Next base: position 410 of record NW_015248211.1, on the reverse strand, counting down.
TTGCAGTGCCAGTGGCATGGAAATTCATTTCAGAAATTTTAGTGTTCACATATGGACAATCCTAGGCTGAGCTGGCCCATTCTAAGCACATTTATTTCAGTAGGTTTAGGCTTGAATAATTCTGCCTAGAATTGCATTGTTAAGGCTAGAAGCAGATGGATACATTAGATTAAATATCAAACAACAAACTTAAACTAGGTAATAAAATAATATGCATAAGATACAGAAAACTTTAAATTGAGTATTTTGGGGAAGGGACGATCTTTTAGGAATGGTTTTGGAAGCTAACTCCTCTGTACCATTTACTCAATGCATCAGCCTCAATCCAACTGAAGTTAGTTGTAGCTACTTTATGTATTATTTATTTAGCTACCCTAATATCTTCATATTATTTATTTAGATTTATTTAG
>NW_015248210.1:0-535 GCF_001447785.1 Gekko japonicus | reverse complement strand
AAATATTGGCATCAAAATGAATCGTAAACCACCCTGAGCCCCGCGTAGATGGGAAAGGGTGATTAAGAAATCCAGTGAAATAAATGAATAAATAAACAAAGCTAGCAGAGGTGATGGTATCCCAGCTGAGCTATTCAAAGTCTTAGGCCCAATCCACATGTGTTTTCTTGCCAGTTTCCTGACGTTTCTGGTCTCATCCCTCAAAACACTGTCTACATTTGCACCCAGTTTCATGCTGGCAGTGCGCCAGTAGAAAAATCAGTGTCCATATGCTTTCCGCCCTCTGGTGGTGACTCCATTGTCATAGCTGCACTGAACTGGTTAAAGTGAATGCTGAATTATGCCGCTGGAAGAGCTGTCTTCAGGTTTCATACCAGTTCAGAATAGATGTAGACAGTTTTTATCCCTTGCTCTGCTAATTCTTCTACAATTACACCAGGTGGCGCTTTTTGGGAGATCAGGATGGTTACAGGCAGTAATCTTCACTACTGTGGGTTTCATTTCATTCAAAATCTGCCTCCATTCCTGAGGATTG
>NW_015248209.1:0-534 GCF_001447785.1 Gekko japonicus | reverse complement strand
TGAAATGTGGTTGTGCAAACATCCCAGGAACATAGTTTGTGACTTAATTAGTAGCCAGCAACACAATTCCTCCTCCCCTCCATAAAATCGTACTTATTTACAAGATTTTTATCCTACTGATCTACTTCAAAAGCATCCTAGGCAGCTCATGATCAAGACTAAGAACAGAACAGCCAGTATAAAAAAGATACAATAAAACCATAAATGTCAGAGAACTTGTCCTGTGAATGAGTAAAGGCAATGGTGGATATGAGAGACAACACCTAATACCTCAAAGATGTTAATATAGAAACCAGGCAAGTTTGTGTGGAAAGGGAGTTCTGTAACTGGGACACCATCATAGAAAAGGCCATCCGCCAGTAACCACTTGCTCCATGTCTGAAGGCAAGAGGCACTAGGCAGGTTCAGTCTCTGCCTGAAATTAATACATTGCCTTCCTTGCAATTTTAGAGGGGATGCAATAATGTTGTGGTTTCTTACACAGATATAAGGAATCCCTGTATACACTTTGGCTCCCAGTTGGAGGGGTTTTTT
>NW_015248208.1:0-534 GCF_001447785.1 Gekko japonicus | reverse complement strand
AGTACATCCCAGTGCCCAATGCCCTCTAGCGTAAAGAGTGAAAACTAGTCATCTGTGACAATGACCAAGTACTTCAACATGAAACAGACTTGGGCTGTCTGAAGGTGAGGACCTGAAGTCTTCCTTGGTTTGTCAAATTATGAAAGGCTGTGGGGGAAGAAGAGGGAAATGAAGAGGCAAAGCCCGGTTCATCAGGCATATTTGTTAAAGTAGCCTCTTGGCCACAATAATTGTGTTAGTCTTGCAGGTCCCATAGGACTTTGTGTTGTTTTGCATACAGTGCAGGAGCAGACACTTGTGTCTGCCATACATCACACTTGTGACATAACATGTGACAAAGTTAGTACGTATGCATGTGCAATATGTTATGTTTTCCTTTTACTGAGGGAAGGAGAAAGAAAAGATTGTGACTTGCCTATATCCCATGGTAATTCTCCACTGTGCACAGGATCTCCATCTGTTAAATGTCACTACCCTCTGAGAATATCATGGAATTTTCTTCCTTGGAGGTTTTCAAGAAAGATTGAGCAAGTC
>NW_015248207.1:0-534 GCF_001447785.1 Gekko japonicus | reverse complement strand
TATAAGCCTACCTAAATCCTTGGAATTGGTAGTCCTGGAAATGGGTCTACTCACTATTGATAGCAAAGTAATAAAAAGTCAAATAGCCATTTTCATTGCAGTTGCTAGAATCTCTATAGCCCATAATTGGAAAAAGAGTGAAGCCCCATCGCTGTATTGCTGGCAAAACAAGGTTTGGGAATACTTTGTATATAGTCGAATTTCAAAGAACATTGCAATGAGAAATGTACTGAGCAGACAAAAATTATTCCATGCGATTTGGTTTCCGATTATAGAACCTAACAAATAGTGATATAGTTCCAAAAAATCCATATTATGTGAACTTACTATATTTCTAAGGGGGCTCTGTTATATTGGTTGTATTCTTAAGGTTTAATGTTGATATTCTTAATCTACGTTATTTATCAAAAGGTGAAGTATCCTGTGTATGGTTTATGATGTTTGGTTGTTGTATCTTGCTTTTGTTGGTTTTATAAACATGAATAAAAAATGTAAATAAAAAAAAATCTTGTGATCATCTAAGTTGGAAAGGTA
>NW_015248206.1:0-534 GCF_001447785.1 Gekko japonicus | reverse complement strand
TTTCATTCTTCTGGGGATTATTGGGTTACCAGTGCCTGTGTCCTTGGTTTACCTTCTTGGACAATTAGGAGGAGAGAGAGGGAGGCCAGCAGCTAATTGGCTGTGTGGGGACCCACCTACCCCTCAGGGACCTCACCATGGTGAACCACTTTTAATGACTCTGAGGACCCACACAGCATTCACTTGCCATGCAAAGTGAGAGAGCGGATTCTGGAAGGGTAGTATTTACTCTCCTCAAGCCAAAGGCTGAAGAAGCCTTGCTTGACCCATGCTCAAACAAGAAGAGGAACAAGAAAGGGGCTTTTGAGCATATAGTTTAAAATGGGATCACTGGTTTTAATGTTTTCATGGGTATGGTTTTGTCCACTTTGCCAGAGTGAGGCTGACACTTTTCCAACCACCTTGGCAATGTTTTACATGCTCAGACTTTGGCTGGGGACACCACTGCTATTAGCTATGATGAAGCCTTTCGTAAAAGAGCTCCTCACAATGATTTATCCAGATGGGAGTTAATCATGATAAAATCATGACTTA
>NW_015248205.1:0-534 GCF_001447785.1 Gekko japonicus | reverse complement strand
TATGGTATTTGCAATAAAGCCAGTGCAAATGATTCACCTGTTACATTGCTGCATTGTAGAAAACGACTGAAGACACAGAAACTCTGCTGGATAGGAGGAGGATGCCCCTAATGCACACACTTTTCTACTTTAGCCAAGAATCTCCAGTTGCTCCTTCTCATAGGCCCCACTTCTGCCCTTTTCACTCATGGTTCCTGTACAAAAATCTGTACAAATTTTCTATATGGGCTCAAAGAATGCAATATACGCAGTCTGTGGATAGTACCAGATATGTGATCAGTAATGATAATTAGGCTGTCATGTGAAGAGCTGCCCATCTGGATGATGCATGGTTTGTCTGGCTGGCTTGCCTCCCAGAATATACTGCATTCTCCAGTACTTCAGTGCTTCCACAAGGCAATTGTAATTAGCAAGAGGGAGACTATGATTTCTAGAGAGAGAGATTCCAGACACATAACACCATGTTTTTCTTTTGTATGAATAATTAATCTAAAATCAGAGACCTTATTCCTTAAGCTGCAACAGGGCTATGCC
>NW_015248204.1:0-534 GCF_001447785.1 Gekko japonicus | reverse complement strand
TTTACTGTACTTGTGTTGCAATAGACTGATGTCTACTTGTTGTAATCTGTGAAATTTGTGGATTTTTTTATGATCTACCCTTGCGTTTTATATTTCTGTTTAACTTTTAAATGGTGGCAATGTCTTCTGTGATTTGTTGATTATTCTGATGGGAAGCCCAAGTATTCAAGGCAAGATATTTTCAGCGCTCTCATCACTATAATTGTAAAATAATGTGTAAACATTCTGCTAATCTTCTGCAGCCTCTCTACTGCTAAACCGTTTGAAAGGTTTACCATGATTTTAATCTTCTTTAATACTTTGGCCAATGACTCTTTCTTTCATATTTACAGCTAAGCAAATCTTGTTTCCATGGCAACCATAGTATCTTTCCTTAATCATGATACAAAGAATATAATGAGGTTAAAAATAGATTATGCAATAGCTATTTATTTCAAATGGAACATGTAGTCAATATCTGAAGTGATTAATTGACTGCACTGGTCAGAACATGAAAATAAATGAATGTATACTTTCCAACCCATCATTTCAGTG
>NW_015248203.1:0-534 GCF_001447785.1 Gekko japonicus | reverse complement strand
TTCCCTGTTTATGGAAAGTTCAGGGAAACCCCCCTACCTCTTTAATATGGTGGGTATTGGAAACCAGAGTTTCAAGTACTGTTTTGCTTCCCATTTCAGTGACCAACACTGAATTTCAGGGCAAATCCCTGTTTATAAGGTCAGTTACCTTGTGATAAAAGAGCACTCGGTACTTCCAGTGCCTTATATAATAAACAGTTCATCTACAAATGTACAAGATGAACTGATGGGAAGCAAACAGGCACCAGTCATTATTAATCCCAAGGCTTTTTTTCAGCTCCCCACTGTCCTTAAATCTGGTGGTTCTTTTCCTTGCCAGAAACTGCTTGGCAATCTTTTCCCAACAATCTCCAGAACCAGATTCTGACTTTTCCTTTTCATATGCCCACCTTTAAATGGCAAAGTTTTCTAAGCCCTCACTTGGACAGATAGGCCATGACACATATTTTATGGGTTTGGAATAACCAGAGGCTGTCAAAAGCACTGAATCAGATCCTATTGTCTACCATCAAATGCCAGATTATACAGATGTCT
>NW_015248202.1:0-534 GCF_001447785.1 Gekko japonicus | reverse complement strand
TTTTCTACGAAATGACCCCTGGTCGTCTCAATGGCTACGCTGAAAAATACAGCTACTTTTTCAGGGATATGTGCAAGGAAAAGGGTAACTAGCTGTTCTACTGAATAGCATGGTACCATATCCAAGAGTGGAGTAAGTACGTCATCTCTACCTTCTTTATAAAGATTATAAGACAACAGCACATGGAATGCAGTCTTCATCACACTTGAGATCCAGAGACATAGTTAACCATCAGGAGGGAAAACTCACAGGGCTTGCTGATAAATGGTAAAGTGCAAACGTAAAAGCTCTCCTCTGCTTTGGTGCACGTAAGGTTTTTAAACGGCTTTCACATTTCTTAATTACTAGGAAGCTGAGATCCAAAATTAAAGGTGAACAAGGCCTGCGTGCCACGGCATGCGTCTTCTAGTAACCTGCATCACAAATGTTTCACTTGGCTAATGCCCAAGCCTGCTCCAGACCGTAAAACGGTTCATCCTCTAGTTTTTGCCCCTTTAGTATTGAAAGGTGCATTTCTGAGCAAAGGGAAGAGCT
>NW_015248201.1:0-534 GCF_001447785.1 Gekko japonicus | reverse complement strand
TCTACCAGTGCAGTAAACTGTGTTCCAGTGGAACTTTATGTGTGTTCTGATATGAAGCTAGTTTACTGTTATCAGCAGTTCAGAATGAATATTCAAATGAACCCCCACAAAAAGGTACTACTAGAAAAATTATGCAAAATATCACATTATCAGATCAACTATTACACTACAATTCCAGAGGAAATGATGAACTGACAGATTGATCTGATAAACAAAGAACACAATAGCTTGTTGCTTAACTGATAATTTCATAACACTTACTTCTGGTGAGAAGGAATAAGAATCCTCATTCTCTGTTAAAGGCAGTTGTCCCAGAGCTTTGAGTCTGCACTTGTTCAGTCATGCAGAAGTAGGACACAGGGATCATTTTACCCCAGAGGTGAAATATCTACACTAGCTGCCCATCTCTTTCCAGGCAAATTTTACTTTTAAGATCCTAAATGCCTTGGGACCAGTGTCTAAGTGCCTTGGGACCAGTGTCTTGGGGCCAGCTCTAAGCTGAGCTTTGTTCAGAACTGCCGCTGAAGTTTCTGA
>NW_015248200.1:0-534 GCF_001447785.1 Gekko japonicus | reverse complement strand
CTTATGTTCTTAAGTTCTTATGTTCTTATAATCAACCTCTCCTTGCCCCAGTTTTCTTACAATTACATTTCACATGGCATGGCAGCAAGAATGGTAAATTGTGGCCATTTTGTGTGGTGAGAAGAGTGGGGGGGAACAGGATGTGAGCACTGGGACTGAGCTGCTTGGAGAGATCTTTTTTGCGTACGGAACGAATACACTACTCAGGTTCCTCCCACTCTGTGGGATGGCTGCTTCTTTTGAAAGGGGCAACACATGGATTTTCTGCCTTGATACAGATTTTTTCCATCAAGGACTTCCTGCCTTGATGTAGGGTCTGGTAGGTGTGTTCCAGTGTTCAAACACACACCCATTGCCCCTTTCAAAAGGAATAGCAGGTGTGCATATTGAGGGGATCCTATGTAACGCCTTCGTCCACAGCTTTTATGATGCAAACTTTTGATTTGGTGCCAAATCCAGAGCTGTGGCGAACGGGCTTTCTGTTCACTAGGATCAGGCTCTCAGTCATCACCAGAGGTCATTTCAGGGGGGATC
>NW_015248199.1:0-534 GCF_001447785.1 Gekko japonicus | reverse complement strand
CAAATGTTGGAAAAAGGTAACACATTCAAATGTCAAGAACTGGGTAATTAAAGTTGGTGATATTACAGTAATGGTTATAATTACAAACATTGTTCAGTGAACTCAGAGATACAAGAATAAACACTCAGTTTTCCCCATGTTTGTCCCGTGTAAATGAATATTAATAACTTTATTCTGAAGAATTCATGGATATGAATTTGTCTTCATTGCATCAGACATATAAAAACATCTTTGGTTTAATGTAGGAATCATGAAAGGTATTCTGATGTTTATGTATGTTCGTTTTTTGATTTGTTATATTGATTAAAAATGCAATTATTGCTATCGTAAAAGAGCTACAAATGGAAAGCTTATTTTGATTCATTTCTCTTTTGATACACTTCCTATATATACACAGCTCAGCCTTCGGTAGCAATGATCGTGTTTTCATTCATGATTCAAAAAAAGGAAAGGTGTATATACTGACACCAGTTGTGGCACATCCACAGTGTAGTTCAAGATCTTGACTGTAATTAAAGAGGATATACTAGCACA
>NW_015248198.1:0-534 GCF_001447785.1 Gekko japonicus | reverse complement strand
CATAAATTAGATTTCGAAAACCCCTTCCCAGGTTCAGAATGAATGTGTGTAAATGGTAAACTGCATTAACAAAAATGATATAAAGTTTTCATCATATGGCTCCCCAGTATTAATCTGAAGTTATATAAAAAGAATTTCTCCTTGGCTTTTGCTTGGTTCCTTGATTACGTATGTCTATGATGAATAATTATTTGAAGTATTTGTGTGCTATTAGTCTTATTGTTTCCTAATTTACTTTTGTTTACACCAAAACCCTTATATTGCAATCCACCCGAAATCAGTACTGCTTAGAGAAGTTAAAGTAAAACTTTAGAAGACATCAGAAAAATTCACTTTCCCTTTTGTGACAGTCTCGAATTGGGACTGGGAAGGGCACATACTGATCACTAAAATAATGGGGGCTTTTTCATGGATATAAGTGGTTTTAACAGCTGAGCAATGTGAGTTATTTGAGAACAGGAAAAGTTTTTGTTTCATGCCCTCTTCCACTCCATCATATGTACTTTAACAGGTAGAGAAATCTTGACTGAAATA
>NW_015248197.1:0-534 GCF_001447785.1 Gekko japonicus | reverse complement strand
CACAGCTTAGAGGGAGCGTTGGTCAGGACAAGCGCAAAGTTAGGCGCTCCGCGCTCCTGAGGATCTCCCGCTCCCCCGCGAATGACTCAACGCGGAGGGGGGAACTTGTTCGACCGGCTGGCGCTGCGAGGAGGGGTGCTAAAGTCTCCCCCCCCCCTCCCCGGGCCAGGCTTCAAGAACCAGGGCACGACTGGAGACGGGGTGGGGGTGTTCGGGAGCTGCGCCCTCCCCATGGACCAGGGCGGGGGCGGCGGCTCGAGGGGCCCGAGAAGGAGAGGCTGCACGGCGTGCCCTCCCCCCACAAGCCCCTGGAATCTGACATCGACCAACCCGGCCCCCGGTGGCCTACTTCGTCGAAACCCGGGTTGGCTCACCGGGAGGGTGGTGCCGGGCGCGCCTCACCGACCCAGCGAAGCCGCGAAAAAATGCCCTTGCTCCCCAAGGACAGGGGGCCCGCCTCCGCACTGTCCTTTTTTGTCGCTCGTTTGTCCCTCTCGCTTTGAGTCCCCCCCCCTTTCCCACGTGTGTTTTGCT
>NW_015248196.1:0-534 GCF_001447785.1 Gekko japonicus | reverse complement strand
TTACAACTTTGAAACTGCCAAGCTTGCCTGCATTGTATCAGCAGTGGCATCCATTCATTGACATTTATTCAATGACATAATGAATCTTGAGATATGGAATTTTTTTCGTGGGAAAATAAGATACTGGGAAATTTTCCAGGAAATGGAACACCCCACATCTCTGTCATTTATTATTTATTTACAAAATGTATATAATGCTATTTCATAAAATAGTCAAGAAAAGACCTCTGTAATAAATAGAATCAATAAAATATATTCAGTCGGCCATAAAATGATGTAATTAGTAAACGGAGAAAATGACAACATAAATAATAGCTCACACATTGACATAAGAGACAATATCCTGACTATACTTTCATTTTTCCGCAGAGAACACTCGGCAATAGACAGGGATAGAATGGCCACTCTGTGCCCCAAGATGCCTCCTAGTGGGCCTCCCCTCCCCACCTGGGCTCCACCCAGCTCACTTGATCCCAGTGCAGCATAGGGGAGGTGGTTCCAATCCTGCCTGAAGTGATCTGGCCCCTGCACGGC
>NW_015248195.1:0-534 GCF_001447785.1 Gekko japonicus | reverse complement strand
GTCACAATTTACCAACAGATGGCAGTATTGAAGCTCATTCTATGATCTAACCTGACATAATGTAGAAATCGCAACATTAAATTTGTGTTATTGTGGTTACTGTAACAACAAAAATGAGGACATGGTTAGTTAAAACGTATTTCATGCTGTAACACACACACAAAGTATGTCATGGCAGCTGGTGGGGGGAAGATGAAATAATTAAGATGTGGTTGTCGGTGCTATAATTAGATATTTAGTAGGTTTGATATAAATACATTAAATGTTTGGTTATTCCCATTTCAGTTCAAATAGTTGCAATTTGTATGACAATATTCTTAATGTAAACACCTTTAAGATATAAACTAGATTACATATACCCAACGTAGTGTCTGTGGGCACCTTGGCACCTGCAGATACCTTTCCTGGTACCCAACAGGTGTTTTTGGAAAGCAGGTGGGACCCTGTGGGGCTCTGTCCCAGCAAAGCTTCTGATTGGGCCACTGGAGATTTGATTATGTGGGCAGGTTTCTAGAAACATTGCTTTGGCAGCAG
>NW_015248194.1:0-534 GCF_001447785.1 Gekko japonicus | reverse complement strand
AATATATACAAAAACATAAAAACAACAAATCAAAACTATGACCATAATTTATTACTTATTGGGTGAAGACGGCCAGAAATCAACGAGGGGACCGCGTCATCTCCCTGCATGTTGTGACAGCCCCCCCCCCCCTTTAAATAATCTAATATTAGTGGCTATGGACCTACGATTCGGCCGTGATTCATTCTTCCTCCCAATAATTCGACTCTGCTGGACACAAAGCTTCGAAAAAAGCCACCTGCAGCTTCCACACAAACGATGAGTGCCTGGAAGAGCACGCCAAAACCGTTCACATTAGCGCGGATCAGAAGCACAGCCCCTTAGATCGACCTCCTACGCGCATCGTCTCCTTTAACAGGCAAACGCAGCTAAAGAAGCGACCGACGCAAAGCGGCCCTAGCCGAGAGATTGGAGCACCCCCTGGCGACCAAACCGGCCGAGGAAAGGCCAGAAGCTTCCAGCGAGAGGCAGGCGGCTGCCACGTCACGTGACGTAGCAGGGGCCTAAGCAACAACAGCAGGACCGGCAGCAGCA
>NW_015248193.1:0-534 GCF_001447785.1 Gekko japonicus | reverse complement strand
TAATCAGGGGTGCCTTTGTTAGCTTACAGATAGGGAACTAATTGTTCTTGGCCTGACCCTACCTGAGGCCAATGCCTCACTGAGATGAAAATAATGGGAGATTTATCTCAGGAAGGACTGAAGTTTTTGACCCCAGTGACAATTGGCTTGAGATATTGGTGACACCGCTGATCCTCTGAGAAAACACATTGAGCTGTGCTGCCATACAGGTGTGAGTGATTGACCCCGGGCGGCAATTCTTTATTGGTTTTTAGTTTGTCAGATGTTCTTTCACTTTAGCCATTACAAGAAATAATCGCTTCAGACAGGCAGGGCTGGGTTTGCTGGCTGTCATCTCTTGCCATCATCCTGCAATCAGCAGGATTACACTCCAGTTGGATAGCTTTCCCCTGTTAAACAGGAATTGCATATATTTCCAAACCAAAACTAAGGGGGGGGGGAAATGCATTTACTCATCGCTAATTCTGTCCTTGAGGCTTAGATTCAGTTGCAGCATTCAGATTTGTTTACATGTTAACCTGGCTTGGTTTGCAG
>NW_015248192.1:0-535 GCF_001447785.1 Gekko japonicus | reverse complement strand
TTGGCGTCTCTTATGTTCTTATGTGTCCTTTATAAAGTCTGTATCTCTCCGCTGCCTGGCATTACATTTTATGACACGCCCGGCCCGGCCCAACAAGGTCTCCTTTATGTCCGATCCGGCCCTCATAACAAATGAGTTCGACACCCCTGTTCTAGGGGGTGGGCTTGTTCTAGGGGATAAAATCCAAAGCCCCCAGGTGGTTATTTCCAACTCCACAGGAAACCAACAAGGCCTGCTGGGTTAAAAACAAGGTAGGCAGGCTCTGCAGTTCCCGCAAGACTCACCTTGCTCTTGCTCCTCCGCTCGCTTGTCGCCATCGCTGTCCACCGGCTGATCCCACCCGTCCAGGAGCGGCTTCTTGAAAGGAGTGGCCGCAGCAAGGATATTGGTGGAAAGGGGGTGAGGGAGGGAGGCATCTGCGGGAGAACAAAACAGGAGCGTGGGACGCAAGAGAAGGACACGGAACCTCCAGTGTCTCCCACACACGAACCACCACACAGCCCTCGAAACTCAGCAAGTGGCCTAACTAAGCTAA
>NW_015248191.1:0-534 GCF_001447785.1 Gekko japonicus | reverse complement strand
GCAGTAGGTATACTTTGTCTGACCACCTGTTGCTTGGCAACTGTATGCAGCCCCCCTCCGCCCCCAGGAACCCCCATCCTGTCTCTTGCTGCTGTGTTCTCAGGAGGGCAATTTGTTCCTTCAACCTCCCTTTACGCAATCAGACAGCCAATGGTCGCTCACTCCATTGCGCTCGCTGGCGAGTGAGACCACTTGCCTGTCCCTTGTTGAAAGCAAGGTTTTAGGCTTAGGTGTTTTGTCTGACCCAGTAGAGTCATTCCTAATTTCTTAGCTCGGTCCATTAGCCAGTGTCAGCCATGACAGCTCACTGGAACCTCCACATACAGGGGCAGTCTACCTCTGATCACCACCTAGTACAGGAAGAGAGCTGTGGCTTCACAGACACTTGAGTCTGGCCACCAGAATGTGCCACTCAGCAGACGTTTGGTGACATCCCCAAGGTAATTCTTAGAAACAAAACTGTTATTTACTGAGCCTGTTTCCTTGCAACACGATGCTACCAGAGACAGGGGTTGAATCTGCATTTGTCTTTCC
>NW_015248190.1:0-534 GCF_001447785.1 Gekko japonicus | reverse complement strand
CCTGCCCGTGTGACCGGGGCCTGGGTTTGCCAGCCTTTGGCCAATCCTACCTTGGCTCCACAAGCCATGCTTTGATTTTCCTTGCCTGCAATAAATGTGCTGTCAGATGCTGTCCATTAACCCCAACATTCTGTAGTACAAGGGTTCAAGTGATGATGTGCTGAGGAGCTAAACAGCACCCTGGTACAATTCAACCAAGAGTGGCTGGTTGGCTCCCTGCTTCCCAAAGATCCTCTGGTGTCTCAGGGTGTTTACAAGTCCAATCATAATTACAAGCACTTAACCAAAACCCCTATCAGTCCCAGTTAGGGTCTCACCAATGCCTTAGGATCAGATCTACGTATATGTAAGGCTACCAGGCACCCCAGGAGACTATGAGGAGTGGGGAGTGGGAGAAATAAACCATAATCAATGCATCAGCACCAATTCCACCTAAAATCTAGAAGTGCCTTCATGGACACTCTAGGGTTTTGCCAATCTTTATGGTGAAATCCTAGAGTGTTAGTGATGTCACTTCTAGGTTTTAACCAGAAG
>NW_015248189.1:0-534 GCF_001447785.1 Gekko japonicus | reverse complement strand
CGTGTGACTCTGCAGATCTGCCTCATGCTATAATCTCCCCCCCACACACACACACCCATATTTCTTTGCCGGTGCTGTTTGTCAGGTACGGCCATGGACGCCCTGAACAGCATGCAGAATTTCCTCCGGAGCCGCCCCAAGACGTTCAAGTCTCTCGAGAACGCCATCGAGTGGAGGTAAGCGAGCGGCTTCCGGCACCTTCTCCGGGGCACGGCCCGGGCTGTGCGTGCCGAGGCGAGGCCCAGCGCCGCTGGAAAGCGGCGAGCCGTGACAGGTTCTCCTTGTGACGGTCGCTTCCCTTCTCTGCAGCGTGAAAAGCGGACAGATCCGGAACCTGGAGTCTGCCCGAGTTTCGATGTTCGGCCAAGTCAAAGAGTGAGTGGCGCCCTCTGCTGTCGCCTGACAGTTTGTCAGTGCTCTGGTCTTGCGCATGGGGAGAAAGGGGTGGCGTTTTGGCAGGTAGGAGGGGTGGGCGGCCTCTTCCCCAGCTGTTCACAAATTTCCAATGCTCTGTCGATTCCTGCAAGCGCATCT
>NW_015248188.1:0-534 GCF_001447785.1 Gekko japonicus | reverse complement strand
AGTATTTATGGTTATAACTTTTCCCATACTAGACAAATGCGTGTCATCCTAATTTTAAATCAGGTCCTTCTAATTTTAATAATACTGTATCATACAGTATGAGTTGGTTTTTGTAGAGCCATGTTTTTTAAAAAGAAGTTTACTCATCATATATTTAGGTAGATATTGTGTGTGTGTTTTAAATGCAGTAATCATAACTAAAGAATCAGCACAGTCTTCGAAAGCCCAGGAGCACACTTGCTCCAGCAGGCAATGTGGCAGCTAATTTTATTGTATCCAATTAGGCCTAAAATATAGCATTCACCTGTAACCCAAGAAGGAGGAGGGAAGAAAGTAGTAGGAGGGAAGACATTAGTACTCCATTCTACTAATAAGCTGAAAGCGAGTCCTCTGTGAAATATCTGTGTGTAAGCTCTTATGAGACTGAGTTGTAAACTACAAAGTTCACATATTGCTTCTGCCAGGGTGACCTTCAGCAAACCCCTGTGCCTCAGCCCCCCATTTTGCAAAATGGGTTTCAAAATACTGATCTAA
>NW_015248187.1:0-534 GCF_001447785.1 Gekko japonicus | reverse complement strand
GACTTAACACTTGCAAAGCTACAGCCTCATGAAGCAGGTGAGATTCTTCCTCGTGGTGGCACAGCTGCCTTCCATGGTCCCCAAGTGTGGGCATGTCTTCAGTTTACTCTGTGCTGTTGCTGAAATTTTGAGGATCAGTTGTTTGCGGAAGGGTTGAACTTGATTCCCTTTTCTTGCTTGTGTGCATGATTGAAGAGAACCAGACAGCATTCAGTGCAATGCATTACTGCAGTCACGAAGCAAAGCGTTGGCTCTTGTACAAATACATTTCTCCTCCACTTTTTCTGCATTGTTACTGTCGACTGTTGTTATTGTTGACATAATGCTACTATGTTTATTAAATTCCATCTTGGTCCTGCAGCCAAGTTTGAAAATATGGGGCTTTTTTGTTGTTGTTCCAGTTTACAGTAAGTCTAAAATATCCAGTTTCATTAATACTTTTGAAGGAGAAGACTTGTAGAAAACAAGATTTTATTTGAGCAACCAAAAATTTCTGGCCATGGCAGGAATTAGGGTTGCCAAATGGGGCCGGGG
>NW_015248186.1:0-534 GCF_001447785.1 Gekko japonicus | reverse complement strand
TTTTTTTTTGTAACAATCATAGGAAGTCGCATTATCTCAAGTCAGACCACAGGGCAAGTTACCACAATACAATATCATCCGCCCACCCATTCACAATATATGGCCGTGCCTTTCCAGAACTCAGGCAGAGAAGATTCTTCTCCAGCACCTGCTGTCCAAAGTCCTTCAAGTGGGGATGCAAGCCCAAGGTCTGCACCTGGGAACTTGTGTGTACAAAGCAGAGGCAGGAGAGTTGGGGCCCCTCCTTCACATCCCTTCCTTTGTTGCATTCAGAAAGCCTTTCTCACTCAGCTCTCTGGGCTACGCTTTGGGTTTCACACTCCGTGTCTTCTGGTGGTTCCACACCTGCTCCCTCTTGCGCCAGGCACATCTAGATTATACGGTCATTGTTTGGGAGATGTGAGCATAGAAGAATCGATTCAATCTCCATTTACAGCCTTTTCTAATGTTGTACTGAGGGATGCTAAAAGAGAACGAATTCTGCTGCAGGTGTCCCAAAAGTGGCAAGATGGGCCACCTCACTCTTTTGTTCCA
>NW_015248185.1:0-534 GCF_001447785.1 Gekko japonicus | reverse complement strand
AAATGTGATAGGCACAAATTGTTAGTGCACTGATCCCCTTCCTTTTCCCTCTCCACAGCTGCTTAGCCAGATGTTGCTGAATATACTCGCGTCAAAGCTAGTCCCATGTAACTGGACCCATTATAAGAGTATATATTCTACCTTTTTAAAAAAACTCAACCCTTATATCAAAATAATGTCTGGTGTCAGAGAAGAGCCTTCAGTGCTGGGTAAGCAGGGAACATGGTTAATACCATGGTTCTTACTATGAGAACAGGAGTATTGCACATACACAAGGGTGTCGCCGTTTTCATTAGTGAAATGTGGGACAGTATGTGGCAAGATGCCTTCTGCTTGGTGAGTCCCATGTTGTATAAACTAAATATAGATAAAGATTGAGTGAAATTTTTTAGTGACTCCAAATCAGAATTGCTGAAGTTGCTGCAGTTTCCCTTACTATGAAGCCACTGGAACTCTTCATTCAAAGACTATGGCTAATACCCCTTGAAGAGCATTATGCTCTGGTGAGAAGAATCTTCTGGTGATCCCTGGCCC
>NW_015248184.1:0-534 GCF_001447785.1 Gekko japonicus | reverse complement strand
AAAAGTCATGTGTTCTCACCACCACCAATCAGATGAAAGGGCAGTGAGGGCAAGTAAGGGCAGTGAGGGCCGAAGAGTGGACACGAAGGCACTCGACGCCGAACCCATGTTGTTAAAAATGGCTGAAGGGACTTCTCGCTACTCACAAAGCCGAGTATGAATCTGGGCAGAGTGGTTTTGAAGAAGCTCAGATCTATACCTTTTGGAGTCAAGAACATGGAAAACCTCTTCAGGCTGTCTGGCTGGTTCCAGTCGGAGTAGTTGTTCATCATGAAACGGTGGTCCCCTGGGAGGTCAGAAAGAAGATTTCGGTCAGTATCATGACATCAAATAAAAAACAACAACCCGATTCTCATCCAATGAAGAGTGAAAAGGCTCCTTTGAAGAAGGAGGAAGCATGGCCAACCAGTTCTTTGAAAATCAGAGACTTAAAGCATTCCTCAGGTGCAAATAGTTATCTTTGCCCTAAATATTTACATGAGCATGAGTAATAACCAGACCTTCTAGAGATGATCAGGGGCCTGGAGACCAAGC
>NW_015248183.1:0-534 GCF_001447785.1 Gekko japonicus | reverse complement strand
CCATATTCTGGTGGGTGGGAGGAGTCACCTATAACTGGCCGTTCTCCAACTGAGAAACATTACATCCCACTCCCCACTGCAAGGTGCTCAGTATGTAAAAATTCCAAAATTTCCCCTGTGGCTCCAAAACAGCCAGAAACATAAACACTAGCAAGATGATATATTTGTTGGAACGACTTTGGTTTGTGCAAATGCATGTACCTTTCCAAGACATTTGGATGCAGAAATCTGTTTTATACAAAAGGCTGTAAAATGGTGACTAAATCCACTCTCGACCTCTTTTCCCACAAACCCCAAGGCAAAAGCTGTCTGCATCAGCCTGCCTAGAACAGAAAGTTATCTGGAAATTACAGCCATGTGAAAAAGATTTCAAAACTTGTTGCAATATTGGTAAGTCTTAGGACAGGGGTGCTCACTATGCCGATCATGGAAAGCCACATTCATAACTGCTGTCAATTAAAGCGCCATATGACTACTGTATGCCCTGCACACCATCCCAAACAACCGTTCGCCTCCCGCCTCCCAGCCAATGGC
>NW_015248182.1:0-534 GCF_001447785.1 Gekko japonicus | reverse complement strand
CCCCCCCCCCCGTCGGAGTCGAGGGACGCCAACTCTCCGAAGAACAGGCACAGTGGCAGAATGTCATTAAAAATTGGAGGGGGGAAAATCTGAAAGAAAGAAGGCGCCGAAATAAACAATGAACAATTTGCAGAGTAAAAACAGTGACATAAGGTGGAGAATAATGGAATATGAGAGCGGGGGAACGGGAGCACGAGACAATGATGACTAGTTGACAGATTGTTGTCATTCAGCTCTCCGGGGCTTTGTCGCAACCTTCCAATCGCGGCGCCGGATTGAGCATCTGGTCCTCAACCAGTGCGGAACCTGGATGCTGCTTCCCAGCGACGGCAGAGCCGGAGAGTCCTGAGGCGTATAACCCCCTGCCTCCTCCTCCGCACCGTCTCTCGAGCGGAGGAAGTTTTCTTTTACGCCTTCCCATGCAGGGATTGCATTTGTTTGCCAGGGGAACGCGTGTTCTTTTGCGCCACACAGCAGAGAATTACCCACAATCCCTATGGCTGTTTTGTTCTTGGGACAACTCGGTGGTGGTGG
>NW_015248181.1:0-534 GCF_001447785.1 Gekko japonicus | reverse complement strand
AGAAGCAATGCCACTCTTCTCTAGGAATCGCCGAAAACTCTATCGGTTTGCCATAGAGTTCCCCAAGTTTCCTGGAGTGGCATAATGTCCGTATTTTACTGGAAGTGGAGTCATGCTGATGGTGATATTTTAAAAGTTTCTTTCTCCCACTGGCTGTGAGCCACTGAAATGTGAATTCCAAACCCAGGCAAGTAACTGGACCTCTGATATTGCATAAGAGGTTGCATAAAAGTCTCTATTCCACACCAATAGTCTGGTTTGTTTTATTTTTTAATTAGACATGGACTTAAACAGAGAATGGTGGCAGCATGTGTAATCTAAAATGCACCCAGACACCTCAGTCAATTTAGTGTGGGCAACTATCCAGTACTATTTGCATTCTACTTTTGGTCAGACCTGCAAAGTCAGCATACAGCCCAGCTCAGGGTTTAAGCACTCCCTCCCAACAGCTGGGATATAGGATGGATTTCCTGACAACATCTCACCAACCGCTCATGTTCATCAGCATGTGTACCTGCACAGAAGACACTCGAT
>NW_015248180.1:0-534 GCF_001447785.1 Gekko japonicus | reverse complement strand
TGAAGCACAGAGACCACAACGAAGATCTGAGGGAACACAAGATGAAACAAAGAAGTCTTCACTCGCTGGTGGAACACAGTAATAGAAGGGGACAAACTAATATTCTTGAGGACAGAGTTCAATAATCTTGATACCATGACCAAAACATCTTCTTTCAGGTTTCTACCTGTCTAACCTTTGAAGGGGGTGCACCCATAGCTAGGCCTCAGACGGTGATCATAGTGGTCAGGTAAGGTTTGTATGGGAGTAGGCATGCCTTAAAGATATACTAATCCCAGACCATATACGGCTTTAAAGTCTAGATAACCTTTAGAACCCAGATGAATCTCTAAGATATATTTTATAGTGCGGCTAAAACATTTTGCTAGCTATCACTGTGTGAAACACACACCCTACATAATAATAACAATCATACATAGTAAACCACTTAAGATTTTATAGTCTATTATAAAAGGACTTCTCATTGATTTTTCAATTTATTTACTATAAAAAGACTTCTCATTGATTTTTCAACTTATTTATTAAAAAGTAACT
>NW_015248179.1:0-534 GCF_001447785.1 Gekko japonicus | reverse complement strand
TCTGCCACTGAGCCCCGGCCCCTCCCCTCGTCTCTATTGTGTCATCTACATCTATCCCCCTGACCACTAAAGTGATGTCCAAACTGTGATTACATCCAACGCTGAGGTTTTTTGAATACCCAGAGAATTTGGCAGATGGACGATGTTCAAGGTGTGTCGGAGAAGGAAGTCATCTTCCCAAAGTCCAAAGGAGTCCCGCAGCGCTCCCAGTAATTGAAAATCCGGGGACTAAATCACGCCTCGAGAACATAGACCCTCAGATCTCGGCAGAATATCAACGACGGTCGGATTGTTTCCGGAACAATAGCAGTTATCTCCCTCCCGATGGCTTAGACAGATTTCTTCAGTTTGTGTTTGAATCTGTAATGAGAAATAAGAATAATTCAGATAGCCGGGACCGATTAGGGGATAGCGTTTGTGTGAGAGAAATAAATTATCTCCTCTTCTGTGTGTGTGGAATCGGGGTTCTTTTAGCCGAAGCACGGAAACGTCTGTTACGATATTCACACCTTGTTAACTGTGTTGTTTGACGGC
>NW_015248178.1:0-534 GCF_001447785.1 Gekko japonicus | reverse complement strand
TGGAGTGTTCTTGCATTGCTCCTTGGGAACTGTAGCTCAAGCCAGGAAGTTGAGAACGCACACCAGCATGGCAAGTGCCACCAACGAATACCATCTAGTGTGCAGTGCATACACCAAAATGATGCCTGCCTTGCCCCATCCATGGCGACTTACAAGGCATACATAATCTAAGCAAACCAGTAAGTGATGAACATGCACCAGCAGTGTGTACCCACTATGCTGAATGCTGTACACGGAGTTGATTATTAACCACACAAAATACTGTTTATATTAAATATGTTGTCTATGTGATTGCATAGGATGATTGACTGGAGAGAAAATGGGCTTTGCTAGCAAGGCAATTTTGGTTTCTTAATGTGAAAAATCAAATCATCACTAATTGTGAATGCATAGCTAAGCACATTCATCCCAATGTCTGCTCTTGTATATACTAATCAAACAGCCTGTGTTTACATCCAGCCTGGTAGACAGAATTGTAGCTATCTTAAGTGGAAGTCCCAGGAATACATTCCTGGGAGTAAGCCCCATTGAATA
>NW_015248177.1:0-534 GCF_001447785.1 Gekko japonicus | reverse complement strand
TTGATGAGGAACTTTATCAAAAGCCAAGGAGCATAAAAGCAATTTAACAGCGATTTAAAATTTCTTAAAATACTTAGCATTTCAGGAGACACGGGAACAGCCATCTGCAGCTGACGCTCACCGGAACCAGATATTCAGTCTGTCATTTCTTTATATTACTAACAGGTATTTAAAACATGTAGAATGTGTCAAAGATTTAAAAATACAGTCCTATGAGAAAAAACTCAGACTAAGGCTATGATCCTAAGTCCTGAGTTAGCAGAAAGTAAAAAGTATATTCACCTGAACTCAATGGGTATTTATATCATGGAATTCACTGACAGTCGATATAGTGATAACCTTGAGCATAGATGGCTTGAAGAAGGAGTTAGAACAGGTCTGTCAATGGCTACTAGTCATGGTGAATAAAGGCAACCTCCTTAGGCAGAGGAAGCAAACCTCTGAATACCAGTGCAATAGCAATAGTATGTTTATTGCGGTCAGAGACAATAAAACAGTGAATATCGTTAATGTAACAGCTATCAGAATAAAATA
>NW_015248176.1:0-534 GCF_001447785.1 Gekko japonicus | reverse complement strand
AACACATTTGCATAAAACAGCGCCTCCTGCAGGCTTCTCTGATTTCTTCGTCCAACCTGGAGTATTTCCCAACCCTATTGGTAGACACCTGGTTTGATCGTCGCATCTCGAAATAATGAACTTTTAAGTGAGACATCAAAGCAAAGGCTCTCGAGTGAGTGATGCTATCGAGATGAGTTCCAGCCTCTAATATCAGCGCATTAGTGGCATTAGCTAACTTTTTCAAGATAATCCCGCAGTTGTTGCTTACACCAAATAGGAATATATATATATATAAAAACAGAGACCACCACAACTCAGGCCACAACTCCAGCTTACTCAGCTGCTGTCTAAAGCTTGGGACGTCATCGCCGAGATTATTTTAATGGGCTCTGAAGCCATGCGATACTGTTTATAATCAACCCTCCAAGCCGGCTGTTTGCCTACTCCTCCCCAATGCAGCTTCCCTTGAAGAGAGTTTCTACACAATCATTACAAATTGATTGCAAAAGAGCTAACAATCATGATTAAATCATTAAATTCTTGTCTACGCTT
>NW_015248175.1:0-534 GCF_001447785.1 Gekko japonicus | reverse complement strand
ACCCATCTATGGTCACAGTGAAGTAACTGCATCAATTGGGTAACCTGCAATATATTCTCATACACAGATTGGCATATTACAACAAAACAAAACGGCAACTATTTCCAAGCTACTTGAAGAGCATAAGCATGCAAATTTGTTAATTGTGCCTATTTTTTGGACAGCTGGTGTGCTCAAATGGGCTGCCATTTACAGCCAAAGGGTGTAATTCCGCTGAAGAAGGCACCACAATCTTCATTATGTACAAGGAGCTGTACTCAGATCAAGCTTTTACAATATCATCATAGCATGGAGCACTGTTGATCTAAGTACATTGCACTGAATATCAGATCACATTATATGCAGTTTCTGCATGCTGGTTTAAAAAATGTAATTATTTGTGGCTTTTTTTATTACCTCAAGGGTGGATTATTTGGTAGATGCAACATTTTGCTTAACTGCATTTTCATACCCCCTGCATGTGACACTTGATAAAATGTGGGCAAGGGTTCCCCCTCCATGTAAAAATAGATGCACTTTAAATGACCAGAACTC
>NW_015248174.1:0-534 GCF_001447785.1 Gekko japonicus | reverse complement strand
AAATCCTGGCTACGGGCCTGCTTCAGATAGATATTTTAAGGGGAAATCATACTGGGAAATCTTATGTGGAAGTTTACAGAGGGAGGAGCTGGGAAAATGTTCTGGAATTGTTCGCTCAAAGCCTCTCATTACAATTTTCCTTTCACACATCTGTCTGAAGAAAGCTCATACTGAAATAAAGGCTGTTGATTTTTTAAGGTGTCTCTGGACTTTTGTTTCATTTTGCACCAGCAGACTAACACAGCTGTCCCCTTTGCAATTGGTTTCATAACTGGTCTGTGTGGTTTTCCCGTGCTAGCAGGCACGTCTATTCAAAATATGGGAAACCTAAAGTAGTTCAGGAACTGCTTCCCTCCGGTGCTATGAAAGGCTTGGTGCCTAGACAGCAGCAGTTCGGGTGAGTCTTGCTACCCTGCAACAGACCATCAGTGCTATGACAGTGGCAATGTTGATCTGTCAGGAGGTGGAAGGGGCCTTCAACTGAGCACAGGCATTCCTTTTCCACGCAGTAGCTCTGAGGACAGTACAGTCCTG
>NW_015248173.1:0-534 GCF_001447785.1 Gekko japonicus | reverse complement strand
CCCTTGTGGCATTTTAAATGGTGGTGGCATCCTTGTGGCAGCCACAAAGATCCCACCACGTCTCGTTTGGCTCTTAGTCTGGATTTAATCCAGGATATATATCATTTTCGATTTCCGTACTGGACACTAACACACAGCACCCCGCCACACACAGATGCCACAGTATCACATTATGCATTATACTACTTGGTAATACATGGGATAATTATCCTCTTGTTTATTCTCTGTTCAATCCTTGTTTCTTCCCCAGTCATATAAAGTTGGGGAAGGGAAATCTCTCACTGTTTAACCTTCCTGGATTATCAACCCAACTGGAATAAGTAGTTTAACACCAGTAAATAGTGCAAATTATGTGACCAAGCATAAGCTCTAACACACTTTGAAAGAGCAAGGAAGCCTTAGCTACTTTTTTTTACTACGGAGTGGATAAATGTGGTTAAAATGCATTAAACGTTCATTTATCTGCATTGAAGTGTTTTTTTAAAAGCAGGCCAAGTTACACACACTAACAATGCATGTTTATTCAAATATGAA
>NW_015248172.1:0-534 GCF_001447785.1 Gekko japonicus | reverse complement strand
AACTTTATATTGATCACTTGTAAGTTACTTTTTGTGTTTTAATGTCAAAAAGGAGAATTTGAGGAGAAAGATGGGGATAGATATAACTAATATCATAGATATAACCAACATTGGTCGAATTAAAGGGGGATGCCAATTGTAGGTTGGCATTAAAATATGAGTCCTTAAAGGTCAATCTCTGTAGAGTTAGATTGGAAAAATTGTGTGTGGGGGGACTGAGGGCTAGATTAATAAACAGTATATGTTACAATAAGAAGAGGTTGATCACCTGCAAATTTCAGGGCAAGTAGGGTTGTCTAATTCCATTGCTTTATGTGGTAAGCATTCCTCGTTTGCTCTGGCTTGCTCTTCTGCATGTCTTCCCTGCATTTAAGCTCTGATCCCTTTATTTTAAGATACAAATCTATATTCTGTGAAGCTGTGATGCCTTAAAGTAGACCGTTTTTTCAGATAATATCTGTCTTGGTTACTCCGAAGCAATCACAGATGCTTTAAACTTTTTTTTAACATAAATTTTATTAAATTTTTCATATA
>NW_015248171.1:0-534 GCF_001447785.1 Gekko japonicus | reverse complement strand
GCTTCCTGTGTATTGATGTGACTAGTCAAGGAGAGTAACTCTGAGCATGCATTGAGTGCCTCACTCACCACTACTCAGCACCAACACACCTGAGTTGACAGGGAGGATGGAGGGGGGCTAAGGTGGAGTGTTCAGGTAGGATACATTAGCACTCAGTTCCAGGACCTATTCTCAGTGTCTGGACTCAGTCCTGGAACATATAAAGTAACAGAAAACAGAGAAGTGGGTATGGCTTGTGGAGAGCTGAGTTCAGATCCTGCCTGCCATGGGGAGATGATATCTTAGGATATGTGACTCACAGTCTTGTGTGTAAACAGTACCGGCTACCTCAGAGGCTTCTCATGACGGTGCGGGGGTGGGGGAATGCCCAAGATTTTTTAATCTGAAAGTTCAAAAGCAGAACTCCAAAGGAAGCAGCTGTATGGAAAGGCTCTCTGCGCATGCTCAGATCGACTTCCCTGTTACCATTGCTTTCCCTGTCCCTGTATTGAAACCTGGCACCAAAGAGCAATTCAGAATAGAGCTTAAGACCTA
>NW_015248170.1:0-534 GCF_001447785.1 Gekko japonicus | reverse complement strand
ACCAGTTACAGATCCACCCAACAGTAATACCTATAACAGCACTTCCCCACATGCAAGGTCCAGCCCCACTGGAGGCTCAGGGAGAAACAGGATCCTGGCGCATGTGAGGCCGTCCTTCCCCACCAGCCGGGGCCTGGCCACATGAACTGCCTCTGGGGAAAGGAATCACCTCATTGACCCACACTGGGGTTGTGGGGTGACAGCTCCCTCCTGTGTGATTTGGCAAGAAGGGTGCTCAGAAAAGGGCCTCTGGTTTATTTGTCTCTCTGTTTAAGCCGGGCGGGTCTGCTCCCTGCCATCTATTCATCCCTTGAATGTATTTCCTTAAATGCATTCTTTAAATTATTTACCAATTTAAATTCTTGCGCTGCGGGGGCAGGGATGCGCCTCAGTGGCAGAGCTTCCGCTTTGCATATGAAAGGCCCAAATCCAACCCCGGGCATCTCCAGCAAACACTGCCAGAGAGCAGGTGATTGGTCCCTGACCCAGACAGACCAAGTGAGGCGGATCTTGGCAGATCTCGGAAGCTAAGCA
>NW_015248169.1:0-534 GCF_001447785.1 Gekko japonicus | reverse complement strand
TTCTTCTTTCCTCCATTTTATCCTCAAAAAACCCTCTGAGGCAGCTTTGTCTGAGAGTGTGGGATTTGCAAGAGGGAGTCTGGTACTTAATAGATGATCAGTCATCCCTGTACCCAATGGGGCCGTGTTTCTTTTATTTCTTCCCTTCTTGTGTTCTTTGTGTGGAAGGAGGCAAGGTAATGTCAGGGAGACCTGCTGGAATCCACATCCATTGGTTGGATGCTTCCATATGTGACCGGCTCAGGGGCAGAGTCAACATACCACTCCATGATTGGTGCATGTGGATAGTGTTGCTATGGTCTCCAAGTACAGTTGCTATGTTCTCAGCTCCTTGGAGATGGTTCTTTTTAAAAAATGTCATCTTCTCTTTTGGGAGAACAGAAGATACTAAATAGCTACACCAAGGTGCGCGCAGTACCCAGGAATTATGGCAGTGCTGCATCCTGGAAACAGTGTCAATGAACTAGGAAAACACAGAAGACTATGAAAATGACACTGCTCTACTATAAGAACCTGATGATTAAGCAGTTGTAC
>NW_015248168.1:0-535 GCF_001447785.1 Gekko japonicus | reverse complement strand
CTCCTAACCACTACACCAAACTGAAGATAACAAGTGTTGCACCAGATCTTGTGCAAGCAGAACTGTGCTAAGTCAGTTTATGTTTCTACTAGCACATCGCTGAGCTCAAGCCATTATTTTGTCGTCCTTACAGCCCCATAAAGTAGGTTGGTATTAGTTGGAAGCTGAGACAGAGTGCCTTGCCTAAAGCCATCTAGCAAGTCTGTGGCAGAGGCAAGATCTGAACTGAGGCTCCAGCAAGGTTGCTTTTAACTTTGTTATACCGTCACTGAAGTAAGACTTAAACCGGGGACATTATAGCCCACATTCTGACCCACTAAGATTTATCAGACTGCAATCTTTCTGGGCATGGATAGTGTTGTTTTATACAGTGCCTGGCATACTTCTGGTACTTTGGATGGCCATAGGAGCTGATAATCCCAGCAGTTAACAAAACCATTTTCTGTGCCAAAATTTGTGACTGGGACAATCCAACAAGATCTAGTGGCAGAAGAGGTAGAGTGGTATCAAGAAGAGGAGGAGGAGGAGGAGGAAG
>NW_015248167.1:0-534 GCF_001447785.1 Gekko japonicus | reverse complement strand
CAGATGTGCAGAACAACCATGCCCAAACCAATCCCAGAGCTTATGGATCAACTCTCAAGAAAATCAGTAGTAAGTTGAGCATGCAGAAAAGCCCAAGGGGAGAAAAGACAGCAAGGTTTCTTCTTATGGTGGCCCACTGCTGCAATAAATGATCAGCTACATCTTCAGTTACTTTGCAAAAAGTTGTTGCAAAGAAAAAATTGTTGCAAGTTTTCAAAAATTGTATCCTAAATGTACCCATTAGATCAATGAAGCTGTTCCAACCACATTAACGGGTGAGTTGTCTTCTTTAGGCTCACATGGTCCTCTGTTACCTTTACCAAGCCGATACAGAATGGCATCTCGTGACACTCCAGAGCTTGTTGCTTATCCGCTTCCCCAGGCCTCCTCATCTTACATGCATGGAGGGAACCCCTCAGGTTCTGTTGTCATGGTTAGTGGATTGCACCAGCAAAAGATGAACTGCTCAAGAGTCTTCAACTTGTTCTGCTTGTATGGAAACATTGAAAAGGTAAAAAAGTGTCAAAGTAATAG
>NW_015248166.1:0-534 GCF_001447785.1 Gekko japonicus | reverse complement strand
AAAAAAAATTAATCCCTTTTCTAATCTTTGTGTTTTGCATGATGCCGACACGAGTGCTTGCTGGTTCAGAATTTTCCTCAGGTCAAATGAGATCAGCTCTTTCACACTGTAGTTCTGTTTCTGAAAACAGAGGGGCTAAGTTGAACAGCTCTCTAAGAGGTCTCAACCTCCTCCCCCATATTTTATTTTTAAAAATTACAGCCAGGACAAAGGATGCTATAGCAAAACAGCTCTGTAGGAGGCAATCCTGTATACAGAAAACGCCAGTTACAAAAAGTGCCATCCTAAGCCAAGTTCCACCGTTCTAAGCCCACTGATTTTGACACCTGTACATGGGTATAACTCTAAGGATGGAACTGGCAGTAAGCTCATCCTGACCGTACAGAGGATGATCGTAGTGCGGGGGGGAGGATTCTACCACTCAAAAAGGTTGGTAACCCAAATGTAATTATTTTGTAGAAGCAGGAGACTTGAATTGCAATCCTATGAGTATTTACTGGGGAAGAAGTTCCATGGAATTCAGTGGAACTTACT
>NW_015248165.1:0-534 GCF_001447785.1 Gekko japonicus | reverse complement strand
TCTGTTTAGGCTGGAGATCAGCTATAATTCTAGAAACTCTCCAGGCCTTACTTGAGGGTTGGGAACCCTAGCACTAGGTTCAAATCTCACTTTCTCCTTTTTGTGCAAAGCAAACTGTCATTGCAATTCCCCACAGACTGGGAACATCGCCACGTCTATATTGTTGTTTGAATTTTTTTCAAAATTCCTATCTGGCGTCTAGAGAACGAAGATCGTATCTACAGGTAGGCTCACGTGGAAGGGACAGGAGAGCAGGGAAAATGAATCTCGTCAGAGAAAAGAACCGTGTCCTGGCTGTGTTGAATGAATGGGAGACTTCTGCTTGATCGCTACAGAGTTAGGATTCTGTCTGGAAAACATTATCAGACATTTATAGATATGAGCCAGCAATGCAGAAAGTGCTTTATTAGCTTGACATTTTGGTCATAGCTATTCATTCGGTAATTTCCCCCCACATTATTAAACTCTTTGGCAGAGCACATGATATAACATGTGAGAAAATAATGGCTTTTTCCAGCAGTCACTAGACTTGAT
>NW_015248164.1:0-534 GCF_001447785.1 Gekko japonicus | reverse complement strand
CCCAGGTCTCTGAAATGGTTGGAGGGGGCCATGATACTAAGTAGGGACACTGTCCAGGACAGCTGCTGTCATATGGCCACCAGAAAAGAAACTAGACTAAGCCTGCTGAGGAGACATTTTCAAAAGTTTGGTTTGGACTCACGCACATGCAGTAGAAAACACCAATAAAAGCAGTAGGTTGTATTGAAAGAAATTTCAGAAGTGGTTCAGGCTTAAGCATACGAAAATATAAGTAGGTGTGATAAAAATAACAAAGTCTAGCTTCCTATATATACATACCTACATTAAGACAGGCAGGTTACAATAACTTAGAATCAGTACGAGTAGCAAAGCAATAAATTGGAGAAGTTTTGAGATGGTTCTTGGTCTCTGATGGCAATATTTGGCCAAGCTTGTACCTTGTTTTGTTAGTAAACTTTTTTGTTGTGTTGTTCTCTCCGCCCATGAGAGCAAGCTAACTTTATAGTAAAACTTGATCACTGACACCTTGACCGGGTAAACCAATGAAGAACATGATCCAAAAGACAATTCTTG
>NW_015248163.1:0-534 GCF_001447785.1 Gekko japonicus | reverse complement strand
CTGCCCAAAAATAGCCCTGCCTAAGAGTAGGCTTTCTGAATCAGGCCAAGAGTCCCAATCAAGTTCCACTGACCACAAACCCCAACACACCCACAGAAATCTCCCACGCAGGGTGTGAAGGCAATAGCTCTCGCTTGCTGTGTGTCCCTAGCTCTTTGCAAACACAGGTCCTAAGGCCTCTGAACCTAATGGTTCCATTTAGCTAGCAGCCTCCAACTCACGAAAATTTGCAGTTCTCTGAATTTGTCATGCCCCCTTTAGACTACGTCTTATTTTTTTTTCTCCCCCAAAGCTCCAAACCCTCTTATCACTTCTCTTCATAGGCATGGAGTTCTAATTCCTTAGTTAATAAATCTGCCATTTCAGGATGGTTTCCAGAGCTGCAATATCCTTAGGGAGATGGCTGCAAGCAAGAACTCGGCAGTTAAATTTCTTCTGCCATGTTACCTCCATGCTAGGAAAAGGTTTCCCTGCTAAAATTCCGTGCTGCGGTGGTGTGCAGTCCCCATCAAGGCACAGCCAACTTATGGTGAC
>NW_015248162.1:0-534 GCF_001447785.1 Gekko japonicus | reverse complement strand
GAGTGAGGAAAACTGTTTTGCACCCAGTCCTAGAAATGCACCCAGCCAAGCTGACCATCCAAAATGACCAGGCCAAAAGTGAACTGCAACCTTGGATCACCCGGTAACAGTAGCTGCTCTTGGTGAGTGAGCCATGCCAAAGCTAAAGAGAGGACATGGACCACAGGAGAACCTAATCTACCTTGTACTAAAAATCGCAGCCACTCTGGGGTGCAAACTGAAAGAGAAAATGCAGGGGGGGATCCATTTCCCCCTAATATTTATCTTTGGCCACTAAGTGACGACGATGAAATTTATGAACTGGGTTGATGCCCAAGAGGCATTAAGTGGTGGAACTGGCACTGAGCCAACATGCCTGAATCTGCAAAGCAGCAGCCAAAACTTCACACCACCAGGATAGTAATGCACACTCTTTGCTGAACAGACATGAGCAGCTTGCAGACAAGGCGTTGCTCATCAATCACACCTGAAGGAGAGCAAGCAGGGTCCCAAAAATTAAAGCCCCAGCTATGTACAGCCTTCAGTGACCCATTT
>NW_015248161.1:0-534 GCF_001447785.1 Gekko japonicus | reverse complement strand
GGTCCCACCTGGAAGATGGCAACCCTAGCAGGAAGAGAGTAGCTCCTTTCATTCTAGTTGCAGACCTGCTAAAGGGATAAACGTAATCTCCACTGGTGGTGACCCGGTAGACACCGTTGCCGTTGTGTTCCCGAAGTCTTGTCTATATTCAGAATAGACTGTTCCCATCCCCAGGGCTAGGACCTTTAAGCAAAGTGCAGAAGCCAAAGCAAAACGGAGGCGGTTATACCCAAAATCTAGAACATTCTTGGCCACAAATGGAACAGCTTTCTGAATTGGATGCTCATCAGCTTTCTCTCCCTTCCTGCTGCATTCCCGCAGCAGTCTCTCTCAGTTCCAGCTGCTCTTCCCGAAACCTTTTGGTTGTCTGATCCCTTGGCACTCCCTGCCAATGGGATCTTCCAAATCTGTCTTTTCACAGTCAGATCTAATTAGTCCTTCAAAGTCTCCGAGCTCAATCCCTATCTAAGCAGGATGGGTAAACTTCAGGGAATACCAGGGGCTTTCCGCAGAGGCAGACAATGGCAAACCACC
>NW_015248160.1:0-534 GCF_001447785.1 Gekko japonicus | reverse complement strand
TAGCTGATGGAAGGCCAGTGGCCTTTCTATATCCTTAGTCATACCAACTTCTCCAACAAAGAGGAAGTCATACAGATCTATAGCAGTGATATTACCTCTTAACTAAACATAGCCTATTAATCACGTTAGTGATTCATTGCATTATTTTTTTTATGGATGGGAATGTAAACCTCAGCAGGCACCATCACATTCGTGTATATGAGTACAGGAAGATTAACTCCTCTAAAACGATGACTTTACCAGTCACAGTTTTGTAAAAGTAAGTTTAAATGATCTGCTGCTGATTAATTGGGAACACTTTTAAATCAATGAGAATATTTTAATTGATCAATGACAATCCTAGTTCACACTGAGTTCGTTTGCATGGAGTAGAGATGTGCTTTTTGGAAAGAACTAATCAAAATCTCATCCAGTTGTGCCCTGTTCACTTTTTTCATTAAGAAATAAAAAGGCCAAATCAAATATTTTGGGGGTTTGGCAGCAATATAATGGCTTCATCTCCACTACAATTTGCACTATCTTTAAATTTCCATT
>NW_015248159.1:0-534 GCF_001447785.1 Gekko japonicus | reverse complement strand
GCACCTCAGAAACCAACAAGATTTTTGGCGTATGAGCCTTCGAGAGTCAAAGTTCCATTCATCAGATATGTAAAACTGAGAGCCTGATATACATAGGCATGTATTTGTACGGCACCTTCAATTCTATATGAAGGAAGGAACAGTTTGTCTTTCTGAGTGCCAGGCCAGGGCTGATTCATTCATAACACACCCTAAATCAAGATATTTTTGGGGGGCAGATCACTTAAAGGCTAGAGGTCCTGGCTGGAGTTACAAGCAGGAAGGAAATCAGGGACTTTGAAGCCAGACAAATAAGACCTGGACCGAACACATCTGGCCCTTCCTTTCGTGCAGGAAACATAAAGGCGGGGCCTGGCCACAGACTTCCTGCTGTCAGCTCTCAGCTTGTGTCCTTGTGAGGGCCTGAGCTATGTCAACAAAACCACCCCTGGTGCAGAATACCCTTGAAAGTTGTACGGCAGTCATCTCAGGCACCATCTTTTTGTTTGGATTTGTATTCATGTATATTTTATTTTGTAAGTGGCTTTGAGGCCC
>NW_015248158.1:0-534 GCF_001447785.1 Gekko japonicus | reverse complement strand
TTCAGTTGTGAAGAAATGCTGCTTCTTGTCATTTTTTAAGAGGGAGGGATTTTACTTGCCTAGTGACACATCTGGACTTATATATGATGAAAGTTGGCTCAGTGTATCTGCCAATCCTAGCATTGACAAGAACCTTGCCTATAAAGCAATCAGAAATCTGGGGGACTTGCCTGCATCCCTACATTGTCAAACCAAAGTGAGCTAAGTCTGAGAGGCCAACTCAGTTGAAATCTCTGGCATTGCTTAAATCGTCAGCTGAACAATGGTCAATTAATAATGGGGACATTTTTCACACATGTACTGCTTGCGTCAAAGGGCTTGGGACAAATAAAGGAGCTGATAAACCAGTTTTCATTAGTATTTTCTAGCTGTTAGGGATAATGAAAAACAAAACAACAACTTTCTGATTAGGAACAACGGTATATAGTTCAAACAGATTTTTTTTTTTTAAGTTGAAGGCTTTTTTACCCCGTTAAATAAATAACTTCCTTATTGTTTATGGTGAAATAATTAGAATTCCTATGTAAGCAAATG
>NW_015248157.1:0-534 GCF_001447785.1 Gekko japonicus | reverse complement strand
ATAAATCTGACAATAAACAAATTATGCACTGAATGAGTGCTTTGTTTGATTAAATGAGACAGAACTTCCATAATCTTCCTCTATAGCCATCTTTCCCCAAAACTACAGAAGTTACCTACCATGCAAGCTTGAATGTATCAACCAGGCTAAAGAAGGGGTATCATTTAGCAATTATACAGCAATATTAACCCTCATCACTAGATCCTGGGTGTATTATATATAGCCTCTATATCAGGGAACTTTGAAGATTAAATTTAGAATAGGCAGTTAGCTGGGTCTTCCCACATTTGAAAAATCAACTACCATTTGAAAAAAAATGTCTGGTTAACATGCATGACGAAAGCAAGCACAGCATGGTAAAAGGCTTTCCAACGCTTTGGCTATCAGCATCAAGCCTTGCCTGCAGCTGTATTGGGGTAACCAGGTAAGTTAAGAGGCTGGCTAAAGTGGCATCAAGGCTGTATTATGCCCGACATCTGAAAAGCCAATCCCTATATGAAGGCTTCTCTATTCAAAAGCAGAGGGTTCCAATCC
>NW_015248156.1:0-535 GCF_001447785.1 Gekko japonicus | reverse complement strand
TGAGTGCCCAGCCCTCCTGCTTAGCAGACACCTGTAAAGATAACCCCACACTCCTAGCAGCCTTTATTCTGCTACCAGCCATGTTGGGGTGCTGCTGTCTTGCTGGGCAGCTGTGTGTTTGCAACAATGAGCTGCCACCACCAGGGCCCTGCACTGACCAAGTCGAACTGCCCACTGCCATCGCCCATTTGGGTTGCTATGTGGGCCGAGGCTCTGCCAGGATTTAGACGTTAGGAGGAGGTTACTGCAGTGTGGCCAGACATGTGCTCCAAAGCCAGCAGGGGTGGGGAGGGGTAGTGGTTTCACTCATCCCTGGGCCCATGCCATGTTTTGGAGCCAGCCATATGTGAGGGAAGATGCAGGCATGTCCCTTAAGCAAGGCAAGGTGAAGTATTTTTCCCTACCCCTGAACAACCATCCATTGAAACCAAAATAGTTGGCTTTAACCTGAGGTAAATGTGAAGTACTAAATATTTTGATCTAATTTGGCTGGGAGTAGTTGACAGAATAGTCATGTATGGCTGCGAGAGTTGGA
>NW_015248155.1:0-543 GCF_001447785.1 Gekko japonicus | reverse complement strand
GAAGGGAAGGCGATTGTAAGACACTCTGAGTGAAGGGTATGGTATATAAATCCAATCTCCTCCTCCTCCTCCTCCTCCTCCTCCTTCCACAAGCTCCCATCTCACCAATGAGTGAGTTTCCCTCTGGGTGTTGCAGTGGTTTCCCTGCAGACTCCTTTCTCCACGGTTGGCCTGTCAGGCACCCTCCCGTGACACAGTATCACATGCTGCAAGTGCAAGATGTAAAAATGCCTAGAACTTCTGTAGTATGGAACCAGGAAGTATATGATGTGGCGTGTGCTTTTCCCAGAGTTATTTTTTTAATCTATTTGTTTGTGCATTGCTGCGCAGAAATGAGAAGAGAACCACCCCAGAAGCAAGTCACTTGACATGCACGACCTGTCTGACTTAAGATGGCAGTAGGGCAGAAGAAGAAAGATTTGTCTGTAGTGGTCATGTTGAATCTGGTGGTGGTGGAAAGCGCCATCAAGTACCTGCTGATTTATGGCAACCGCACAGAGTTTATTGGGGAAAATTTCCACTGTGTGTGTGTGTGTGTGTGTG
>NW_015248154.1:0-534 GCF_001447785.1 Gekko japonicus | reverse complement strand
GTTTACATGGTCATGGTGAAATGTGAGTAATTCTCGTCTGGTTCTAACTCCATGGATGGGGCTACTGAGTAAGGGACCCATTGTGGTCTCATCATGAGAAGACAAGAGACACGGGAAAGGATGATAATGCTGGGGACAGTTGAAGGCAGCGCAGAAAGAGGGAGACCCAACGTGAGATGGACTGGCTCGATAAAGGAAGCCATGGCCCTCAGTTTGCAAGGCTGTTAACTATAGGACCTTTTGGAAGGTCATTAGTTCCTAGGGTTGCCTTAAGTCAGAACCAGCTCTATGGCACACAACATGCACGTACTCATGGTGGCTTGCCTTCATTCTCCACGAGTCCTTTGTAATTCTGCTTCAGCTCTGAAGCATGGTACTCAGGCTACGGCAGAGCCTTTTGCAGTCGCAATGGATATGAGTCAACAAGGAGGAAACGTCCATCAGCTCAGGTCCCTATAGCCGGCAGTTACTGTCAGACACTACCATTTTGAACCCAGAAATGAAACACGCCAATGGCTGCCATTTTCATGACAA
>NW_015248153.1:0-534 GCF_001447785.1 Gekko japonicus | reverse complement strand
ATCCAGCAGGGTTCTTCTTATGTTCCGATATCACAGGGCATGCATGAACAAAAGTTGTGTGTAATGCGGGCTGGAGGAAGGAGGTGAATGAGATGAGATGGTGTGAGCAAACTGGCCGCTTCCAAGCCTGTTGATCTGTAGACATCTTGATAAAGATTTCTCCTTGCCACTTGTATGGATCATTATGGAGAGCTGTCTTCGTTGAGGTGCTCCCATTTGGTTTACTGTCGTCTGTATGTATTTGGTTAAAGGAAATCTGATGCAGCGTGAGCAGTGAGGCCTCCTATTAGGACGTTTTACTCTCTTTTACACCCAATAGTTATTGTCTGCTCTTCTTGTTTTGGGGGTAGCGAGATTTGCCATGACTTTTTTTTTTTTAAGGAAAATCTTTGCTCCAATGTAGCCGTATAAAAGTGCACTAACCATGTCATCTAATGACTTTCTTCTTTGTATAGCAAAGGGAGGTGATTTCTCTGCCGCTCACATCCACAAAAACTACGTAGCAAGTGAAACATGTAAAAAGGAGGAGAGCTC
>NW_015248152.1:0-534 GCF_001447785.1 Gekko japonicus | reverse complement strand
GTACGATTATGATTAATATGAGCTGGCAGAGGCCCCCGGTACTTACTAGATGCACGGCAGGCAGAAATCCCACCGGCAAAGTCTTTTGCGCCAGGAGAAAAACACTGCAATGTACTTGCCGAGCAGCTGGACTGTCGCCAGAGCAGGGGCCTAAGATGATGCCCAGGGGTGGAGATATCATTCAGGCATGCTGTGTGCCGGATCTCCCCTCCTCTAACCCGCTAGATTCCCTCTTGCAACCTCCACCTTCACATGGAGCCCAGGGTCTAGATCATGAGGCTTCTTCCTTTACCAAACTAGAGCTGGTACCCAGAGATGCTGAGGGGCTCCCTGGCTTCTAGGCCCCTTGAATTGACCAAACCCCTCTCCAAGAGCCCAGCAGTCCTTGCTCCTAGAGCTACCCACTTGCAACCGACTAGACTCCACTCCCCTCTCAGAAAAGCCAGGATCTGCCAAATGGTATAGCAGTGATCCTTCGTAACAATACAGAGTACACCATCCTGTATTCTTCTCCTCCTCCTCCTCCTCCTTCTC
>NW_015248151.1:0-534 GCF_001447785.1 Gekko japonicus | reverse complement strand
CCTTCAACAAAAGAGTGGCTTAAGAGGGAGGAGGACTCTAAGATCTGCACAGAGGAGAGGTGGGATGGGGCAAGATCCACCCCACTGCTGCTGTGCCCCAGGACCCCTTGCTGGTTTTGATACCACAGAGGAACCCAGCTGCCCTTTGAATATTGGCGCATGCAGGTGTGAACATCAGCTCATGGTACCAGCTGATGGGTGAGAGAGAGTGGGAGGCTGGCGTGAGACACTGTTTCGTAGTCTCAGTGGGAGGTTGGCTGGTCATGAGCATCCATAGGGATGAAAGGGTCTCTGCACATGGCCAAGTACTCTATGACTTAATTCAGAGTCAAAACAGACCCTGGGAGATCTGTGACTGGATGTCCCCAGCATATAAGGAACTAAACCAGGGTCCCCAACAGGCTGCCCTCTGTCACTGTTCCTGGTGCCCACTGAGTGTTTTTGGAAAGGGGGTAGATCAAGATCCTCTGAACGTGTCCAGAGGAGGAAAATGAAGATGTGAGGAGGACTGGAGACCAAGTCCTGTGAGGAAAG
>NW_015248150.1:0-534 GCF_001447785.1 Gekko japonicus | reverse complement strand
CATCAGCTTGCTAACAAATTGCCACTGGCAACATGATTGCACGAAAGATTCTTTATGAAATCTGGGATCACCAACCAGCAGCCAATTCCCACCTCCGTTTCTTGGAATTGGTAGTGGTTAGTCATTTCCTTACCACCATCATCCCTGAAAATAAACTCCTGCTTTCAGTTTCAGTGTACCCCCCAACACACACAGCCACAACAGAAATCATTCGCCAAGCATCCCATCTGCACTTCACTTGTGGCAGATTCAGTACACACACCAGCACATACACACATATAGTCTTAATGGTACGCCCCTGCATATGTCCATCTCCATGCAACATTACCTGCCTGTCACATACTTGGAGTGTTCAGTACTAGTCCTCAGTCCTCCAAAGGTCCTTGAAGAGCTTACACACCCTACACCAGTTTCCATTGTCTAAGTATTGTAAACGTCAGTTGGGTGCTTCTGTAAACCATTTTGCCATTGAAATAGAAGAGATTAAGGTAGCCAGAGCTCCACTGGCATTACTTTCTCTCCTTAGAGATGATG
>NW_015248149.1:0-534 GCF_001447785.1 Gekko japonicus | reverse complement strand
GCTCTTGTGTGAAATCGGTCACTGTTTTCTCCTCCTTCCCTGGGGCCATACTTCCTCCAGGCTGGGCTCCTGTGAACAGAAGGCAGTAGTAGCAGCGGCAGAAGTGCACAGCTCGTCCTTGGCCATCTGAGCCAAGCAACACACATCACTGGCAACTGCCAGCGAGGGAGAGAAGTAGGGGAGAGGAAAGGAAGGGACTGGGCTCCCTCAAAATCCACCCTGTCTCCTTTACCTCCTCCCTCACCCAACAGTGCCCTCTGGACCCCTGCTCTCAAGATTTCATGGCGTGGACCCAAGAAAAACAGGGAATGGTCAATGACTCGGCTGACATCATTTGTCTCCACATCTGACAAGGGCAGCACACAAAGTAAAAGATGTCAAAAGCAATACAAATAAGCAGTCGTTATTTGGTCTCTCCCATACTAACATTGGACTGTTTGTTTCCCACCACCACCACCACCCCTCATTGTGTGCCAGTCCTGTTGATAAAGGTGGCAGTGAAGCCACGAAGCCAGCGGAGAGGCCGTGGTTGCC
>NW_015248148.1:0-534 GCF_001447785.1 Gekko japonicus | reverse complement strand
ATAAACACAAATATACGTTTCTACTGTAGTGACATCCTCATTCAGGAGTCAGGAGGAGTAGGATTCTAAGGAAAATATATGTTCTGTTTTCTGGATGTTCTGCCAGGCTGGGTGAAAATTGTGATTTACACGGATCATATCAAACTGTAAGCATTCTCTTATGCAAGGGGGCTTTTATGTGATCCTGCACGTCCTGAGGGACATTAATTTTGCTTATAAAATCATATTTTTCTGCTGCATAGTTAAGTCTGCATGATCAAGACTTTATAATTATATTCTGTAACACTGGGGTGGCTTCTCCCATTTCCAAGAAATACCAAAGGGAATGAACTGTTATTCTTGTACTGCAATGGTGAAGTCTACCTTGTGTGCCTCTCCCTTAAGCTATATCCAAGATTGGGACCACACACACCTTGTCGAGTCTATTCAGTTTACTCTGAATGAATGATTTCTCTTTTGATAGGGACCCTCCCCCTTCTGGTGGATATTTAACCAAACCTAAGGAAAGCCTAAGGAGCTGCGGTGGCTCAAGTG
>NW_015248147.1:0-534 GCF_001447785.1 Gekko japonicus | reverse complement strand
GACAATACAGATACACACTTCAAAACCATCCAGAGTTTCAGGTTCATCCACAGAGAGGTGAAGAGCTGGCTGTAGGGTTATGGGTGTCTTCACCAAAGCAATAAAATTTAAATTGGGTAATTTATAACTTTGTTGCCCTGGCAGTTATACAATTTCTGGCAGTCAATCTATGCCGCTTGAATTTCCTGGTGTGGCTCTCAGTCCTCTCCATGGTCACTGTCATAGTTCTCAGTCTCCACCTCTATTGCTGGGCCCAGCATGGCTCCCTACTCCTCATTGCTGTTGTGGCAGCTTCTGGCCTCTGCCTCCACACCTGGCTTGGCTGCCTGCCTGACTTCCTGCCCCCCCCCATCACTGTCCACAGGGCTAGCTTGACTGCTGGCCTCCACCGCTGCCAAAAGAGGAGGAAGTAGGTGTGTTGTCTCTGCAAACACAGACAAAGCTCTTATTTTTGTGGGGATTTAAACCGCTCAGTGTATTTTTAAATCTTTTCAGATTTTTCTGCAATCATTGGGGGGGGGGGGGCAGGTTTCC
>NW_015248146.1:0-535 GCF_001447785.1 Gekko japonicus | reverse complement strand
AGACAGACATTGACAATTAAGGCATCTCAGGTCACAGTTGGGAAAGGCCTTTCTTTGACTGAGACACTGTGGCTAGTCTGGAGGCAACACTGCTGTGTGAGACTGCTCAGTGTTCTGACCCAGTAGAAGACAGTTTCACACATAGCTTCCATGCAGTTATAGAGGGACCTCTGCTTCTTTTATTCGCAACTAATCCAGAGACAAAAGGCACCAACATATTTTTTTTTAAAAAAATGGGTTCAGATTGTGCCAGTAATGCCTCTGAACAAAGCTTAAGAAGATTACTCTGCACAAGGGTAAATCTCTGCTTCCTGGTGCCATCTTGGCCTTGGAAATGCTGCATTCTCGCTTTCTCCTGGGGAAAATCCAGACATTTATTTTCCAGTTTCAATGTGCTGCTCTAGTTATTTCAGAATCTCTGGAGTTCAGTGTGGCATTTTTATTGCATTATAACTGGCAGGGCTCCTCCGATTTGACTGCTGCCTGAGGACATGAGGACAGAGGTTCCACCTTGCAAAGGAAACCAATGGGTCTT
>NW_015248145.1:0-535 GCF_001447785.1 Gekko japonicus | reverse complement strand
ACTGGCTTTATTCAACCCCCATGACAGATTAAAAATGTATACTTTTTGCACTCTAAATGGTTTTTCAGTGCTTCACGTGTATCTTTATACTTCACAATATCCACCTGGCACCTTATTTATATATTTCTAAAACACATTCAGCTTGAAAAAAATGTAAAGCTGTTGGGTGGGGGGCGGAACCCACAGAACTGATTTCCCTTGAAGAGGTTCCGGGTCTGGCTCATGAAAGCTTAAATCTCAATAAATGGGTTAGTCTCTTCGTTATTTTGGGGAGAAATAACCATGCCTGTCACCAACACAGTATTTCCAGACTGCAGTGAGTACTTTTAAACTACATCTATATGCAGCCACCATTATGATACCCTGTTTTCAGCCATGCAGCCTGAACATATTAATAAAGGTAGGCACTCTCTGGCTACGGTGAGTGTGAGATTCACCAAACTGATTGATTGATAATTGGCTTTCAGTTGACTTCACTTGACGCAATCCACTGGCCTTAAACAGCTGCACTGGGTGCTAAGAATCACTGTGTGAT
>NW_015248144.1:0-535 GCF_001447785.1 Gekko japonicus | reverse complement strand
AACTCCAGACCCCATCTGGAGGTTGGCAGCTCCATGCTGTCATAAAAATATGGGATGAAACCAAAATGGAAGCGTCGTAGGGCGGCAAGTAGGCATGCCAGTTTCACGTTTTCCTTCTATGCAGCTGCAATGGAGTACAGAGGAAGCTGAATTTTAACACCTCAGTCTTTGACTGTATGAACTCACCAAATATATTGAACATGTAATCTGACTGCTGTTTGTCCAAACCTCTCCAGGCATAAGAAAAATAGGCAGAAGATTGCTTCTGAACAGTTGAACTGTGATCCAGCACTCAGTGAAAGTCGTTTAGATCTTACTGCCTTCCATATGTGTTAAGAAGCCTGACTGTAAGCAAGATTATAGCCTTTATTTTTGATCTAGGCTTGGGGCAAATATGCCAGCAGAGATGGGTGGAAGCAAGGTGACATGTTCCCAGTACAAGATTGGATTTTTCCATCAGCCTAACTCCTCATTTCCAACAGCACTATGTAATGCTAGGAATAGATGGAGGAGGCAAAACAAGGTGCTGTTTGAA
>NW_015248143.1:0-535 GCF_001447785.1 Gekko japonicus | reverse complement strand
CTGTGCTCTCCATGCCTGTGAGTGTCCAAGATGCTGTGTGGATCTGGGTGTGCATAAAAGGGCTTGCACCCCCTTGCCCTCTTCTGTGGGGTAGATACCTGCCAACACTCTAACTTATTTGTCCTTTCGTTTGTTGTCAGCCATTTGAGACACTGAGAGGGGTCATCTCTGTGCATGCACTAGCTGCTACACACTGTCCCCTCCCCTGCCTGCTAACTCTCTAGTCCAGCCAGGTGTTTTGATCTACGTGTGGATAAATGGCTGGGAGCTTGGCTAAGAACTTTATGGTCACAGTCTGAGATCTGTATAAGGAAAAATATGTCTTTACTTACTAACACACATCTCTCTTTTCTAGGAGCACGAAAGCATAGGAATCTAGTATAAGAACATCTGCAGAAGTGTTACAGAAATTAACAAATGGAAACAAAAGTTAACTAGGTTAACTAGGTTGTACAAGACAGTGGTTTTACCTTGACAGTCATTTCTAAGGAATGACCACATGCAAATAGGATTGCCAGACCCCCCAGTTTGGCAG
>NW_015248142.1:0-535 GCF_001447785.1 Gekko japonicus | reverse complement strand
TCCCTGGCTTTTCTCCAATCTTTCTCAAATTTGCTGCTTGTTGAGTTTTGGAAAAGGTCACAGTAAAACCTGGATGGCTGCTATATGGGTGGGAAAGTCCAGATTTTCCCACCTGGGTGGCAGACGTTTTCCTTGACACTGCAAAATTAGTTCACTGATAGCACTGACCTTTCTTGTTGGATCTTAGTGTTGCCCTCAAATGAATCGGAATGGACACGTGCAAGCCTAAGAATTCTTGTTCCAGTCTACACCTATTGATTTCAATAACTCTGCATAGATTGCACTGTGAATCAACCACAGCTCTCTGTAATCGTTCAGCAGCAGGACATCAGGTTTAACGGACCACTGGCTGGAACTGTGTCGCCACTCAAGCCTTGCTCCCACAGGAATTGCACATATGCTGAATGCCCAAAGGGCATGGCTTGCACACCTGTCTGATGCCTGCACATTTTGCCAAAGGTCTGAAGAGCCTGAGTGCGTGCAAGTATTAAGTATGGAGGGAGCTGTATGCTGGGGTCATTTCGTAGAAAAAGAG
>NW_015248141.1:0-535 GCF_001447785.1 Gekko japonicus | reverse complement strand
CACTTGCTGGGTAAAGAAGTATTTCCTTTAGTCTGTTCTGACAAACTTCCCATGAACACCACACAGGATCCTGTACCTGAGTTCTTGAGAGGCATCCATTACTACTGTGTGCCGCTGACGTTAACACGTGCACTATATTCCAAAGCAGGGCCCCTCGCCCCACACAGTGTGTTACAGAACGATGCCTGCAGCCACGCCAAAGGGCTCCTGGAAAGATGTGGCCCTTGGCAGGTGACACACACAGGAGTGACAAAGACCACCACACCACAGGACGTAGGGGTCCTTCAAACACAGCAGCCCCCACCCCACCCTGGGCAACTTCAAGGGCCAAAGACCACGCCAGGAGCAGAGGCACCAGAGAGAAACCCGATCCTCCACGCCGGCTCCCCTGTCACAAAGGAATCCAAGCCTTCGGCAGCCTGTGAAATATTTATCCCCACCAGGAATTTGTTCACAGCAGCCTGAAAAAGGAACCCTTGGCTGAGAGGCAGTTGCCACAGCAACGTCAATGGGTAGGCATCTCACATGCCCTGCC
>NW_015248140.1:0-535 GCF_001447785.1 Gekko japonicus | reverse complement strand
ATATATATATATATCTGCAATTAATTCTTAAGAGTCCGGGGCAGGAGGAGAATGATGTTCTTGGAAAAGCTGCACGTTAAAAGCAAAGCAAATTGCCTTGATCTGGACCCCTCCATCCATGTCCTGAAATGGGATTCCTGGAGGATCTTCAGCTCCACAGCCAGAGAAAACGCTACTGTGCAGGGAGCGTGCAATGTGTGTAATGCTCAGGCCAATCTGAGCTCAGCAGTATGAGCTAGTGCCATTCACTGCTCTCACCATCACGCCATGCGACTGTCTCACTGGTGTGTGCAAACAGCACCTAGCCCCTCTTTCTTGGACAGAACAACCGCCTCTGGAGAGAGAGAGGACCCTTACGCCGGGCTCCAGTCCAGACTTTCCCCTCCCCTTTCAGAGGCTCCTGTCTTCTGTCCATGGTGCTGATCGGAAGGTTCTTTATTTCCCTTGAATATGCATATTTATTTATTCACTATTTATAGCCCTTCTTTCACACCGAGAGTCAGTGCAGTTTACTTACTTACTTACTTCATTTATA
>NW_015248139.1:0-535 GCF_001447785.1 Gekko japonicus | reverse complement strand
CTTTACCATCAGGAATTGTATCTTCATTAATGAATTTTTGCTTTCATGCTCATCACTTAAAGTCTCTTCACTTGATGACTCATCCATACTTCTGAACTATATCCAGTGAAAAATTCTGTATTTTTGGAAATATTTTTTGATATCGAAGTTCAGTCTCCTGTTGATAAACTGTGATGGCCAATTCACATATGCAAGTCATCACCTGGGGCTATGGTTGCTAGGTCTTTGGAACCTCAGACCCCGGTAGAGAATTCTGGGTTACTGCTTTATTAATAAGGAGGAAGCCTTGTGAGTTGGGGCAGAGCCTAAAGGAGACAGCTGATGCCAAGAGATGTATCAGGCTCAGAGTTTGGTTATGTCTGTTGGTTCAGGGGTTACACCAGAGAACTGGGAGCAAAATAACAACAAAAGTTGTCCTTAAAGATAACAGAAAACATGCTGCTCCTGGATTCTGTCACCCTTAGATGAGATTTTACTTTTTTCTCCTGGAGACTTTTAGAAGGAGGGCAACTGTGCCATGGAGCTGCGGTGGCTC
>NW_015248138.1:0-535 GCF_001447785.1 Gekko japonicus | reverse complement strand
TGTCCCCCTCAGAGAACTCTGCACATGGGTGTGCACATGCACGCACGTGCGTGCACACACACACACATGCACGCACACTGAAAGCTCCAAAGGTGCCCCTGCTTTGTACAGAAACGGCAAGTCGCTAATGTAATTTGTTGAGCCAGTTTTTCTGAGTATATAGTGGCATGCATATGCAAGAATTCCTGTATGTGTGAATATGTCCTTCTTCACTTTGGATGCAGCAGGCAAAAACTTATTCGCAATCTAATCAGTAAATCTCAACCTCTGAACCTCAGTGCATTTTTGGCGATCTTTCTTTTCTCCTTGGCTCCATCCCATTCTCCTCCCCTGTGGTATGAACCTAGCAATCACTTGGGGTGGTTTGGGAAGAATTGTGCTGGGAATGGGCACTCCTGTGGTGTGAGCATCCCACCTACCATTGGACCCCACCAGAGGAGTGTATTTGCAAAATAGCTTTCCTCCACAGAGTTCAGCGGTGGCGTACATGAGTCTTACCATGTATGCTGGTTATATTTTGTGTACATCAGTTTTG
>NW_015248137.1:0-535 GCF_001447785.1 Gekko japonicus | reverse complement strand
GTGGTCCTGTTTGTTGTAATATATCCATTTCAGCTTGAGCAAGAGAAAAAAGGGGAGGGAAGAGGGGCTGCTCTATACAATCCCTAGGCCTGCCTCTATAGTTGGCTTAAGTTCTCTGTACTGATAAGAAAAATGAAATCCTATAAATAGGATCAATTTGCATTTGTTCTTATTTGCGTTGTCTATCGTTCTGGCTTTGTTAGTCACGGGAAACACAAAGAACTCTGCCGGTCACAGAAGCTCCCCCTGCCAGCCCTGTCCTATCAACTTTATATAGCTTCCTCTCTGGCTTTTGAGATATTATCCACACAAAAAGAAAAACAACCAAGAGCAGAGTCTTTTAGGCAGCTGAATTCTGACACATACACACCCGCCCATTCCACACTCTGCGCTTGTTCCATGCCCCCATGCCACACTCTTCGCACAGGTCTTAGTGGGATGATGCTAGACAATGGTCATCTAGTCATACTGCAGATTTCCAAAATCAATGCTCACTATCAGCACTAACCCAAAAATAACCTTCACTCTCAAGCAG
>NW_015248136.1:0-535 GCF_001447785.1 Gekko japonicus | reverse complement strand
TCCTAACCACTACACCAAACTGGACTGCCATAGACCCCAAACTGAACCACCTTTTTTCAGTCCCTGCCCATCCCTAGGTCCAGCAGATCACGTTATAGCTTCCTAGAATTTTTGCCTGATGAAAACACAGACAGTCAACACCCTCAGATTTTTTTAATAGAAATTTATTCAGATTTTCTTACATAATGTCATTTCACAGATGAGGGGGTGTTAGCCATCCTTACAGATTTATCTAGCCCATCATATCATCTAATCATGCAAATCAGCATTCGTGTGCACCGATTCCAAGCAGACACAGTGATTCCAAACTCCTGGATTCCTATCAAGATTTTAATTTAAAAAAAATTAACAAAACAAAACCTAGTCCGAAGTCAGCAGCTAGGTCCACACTTATTGTAAGCAGTAAAGTGTAACAGGATTGATCTTAAATGAAGATCATATACAACAATAAAACCTACAGTAGCCACAATAACCAGCTTTGGTTTGCCAACTCTGAGTTCAGAAAATCCTGGAGATTTGGGGATGAAACCTGGGG
>NW_015248135.1:0-535 GCF_001447785.1 Gekko japonicus | reverse complement strand
ATGCGGCGAACCCAGTACTTTTCAGTAGGGAGCAGAGAGGGATGAACAGAAGAAAACTTAGACAGGCACCTTGATAGACCAATTCTGATTCAATATAAGGCAGATCTATGAGTTCATGAGCTAAAGCCCAAACTGAATGCAGAACCACATCTGGCTAAGTGTCTTGGGGTCAGGGTACCTAAAGGACTGTGCCCTCCTGTGTTGTCCAGCCTGCCACTTTAAATCTGTCTCCCAAGCCCTGCTCTCTTTCTCCCCACTTTCAGAAGTGAGGCAGGTGGTAACTAGAAAGAGGGTATTTTCAGTGGTGGTACCTTGCCTGTGGAGTGGCCTGCCCCTTGAAGTTTGTCTGGTACCTACCTTGCTTTCTCTTAGGTACCAGACCTAAATTTTTTAAAACTCAGGATTTGAACTTTTTTTTTGGCTGTTTTCTGGTCTTAGAACCGTTTATGTTTTTTATGCTGCTTAATAGTTGTTTTTATGCTGTTTTTATGCCAATGATTTGTTTATAACGTTGATTTTCATGGTATTGTTTTTA
>NW_015248134.1:0-535 GCF_001447785.1 Gekko japonicus | reverse complement strand
ATAGAAAATCATGCCAAGGGTGATTCTTGCGCTCCCGCACTGGCCTATCGTTTCTTCATTGACTGTATTTACAGACCGCCTTTCTGAGACTCAAGGTGGATTATGCTGCATTAAAAAATGCAATAAAATAGCTTCATGGGAGATCGCATAAGCAATGAAACAGGACTAGGACTGCAAAAATGAGAAGTAATGCAAAAAAAAAAGTTATCAGACATGATAAGCGGCGCTGAATTGCCTCTGACTTTTGTTAGTGCGTATCTTCCTTATCAGATTTCTTTTTCAGCCAGCTGTACCAGGACCCAAAATCACATGACAAAGATTACAAATCTCTGTAAAATGGTGCATGCAGACAGAATTCGAATCCGGGCCATACGAGGAAGAGACAAGAGTTTCAGCATTTCAAACCTCCCCACACGCAGGTTTTGCTAGTCAAAACTGCGCTCCCTATGCCTTTGTTCGCATTTTGAAGGAGAAAGGGTTTTAAAAAAAAATCTAAAAAAATAATCAAAGTTTCAAAACCCTTTTCTGTTTGTTA
>NW_015248133.1:0-535 GCF_001447785.1 Gekko japonicus | reverse complement strand
GACAAGGCAGTGATCCATGAGGGGGGTCTCTATAGCCGGTCCTAAGTTCACTGCCTCTGGCTTGCTTTGGGGATTGGCCATTTCCCCTCCCACTTTGACTTTGCTGTTGCCCACTTTCCCCATCCAGGGCTCATCTAAGGGGAGTACTCAGTAAAGGAGCTGGTCCATGTGTCGTCGTAGTCACTGGCCAGCCTCAGTGGAAACCTCGTACTCTGATCACCCAAGCCGAGATCCATGGCGGGCTCTGCGCGTAGTTGCGGGTGTAGACTAGGTCCTCTGGGAAGAACCCTCGGGGTGCTGCCTGTAGTTTCACCCCCGAAAAGTCAGACACCCGGTCCGGGTGCAAGCGATTGAGCTGCGTTGTCAGTCACTGGCCCATGAGCATCTCCGCAGGGCTGAGGCTGGTGGTGTGGGGGGTGGTCCTCTAACTAAAGAGAAAGGAGACCATCTGGTAATCCCAATCTCCCTGGACAATCCGGCACAGTGTGTCCTTGGTGGTCCGCACCATCCGTTCTGCCTGCCCGTTGGTGGCCAG
>NW_015248132.1:0-535 GCF_001447785.1 Gekko japonicus | reverse complement strand
TCTTCTTCTTCCTTTGAACTTGGCCATCCCTGTTGAAGACCTAGTTGGTTTCTGGGCTCTGCCCTGGGCGGTTGGCGCAACCAACTACTCCCCAGGTGCCCTCTTGGCTTACAGCTTGGCTTACTGAGGAACTACTAGCAGTGAACGGGGTCAGTCATTAACTTGAACACATGTGGACAAAAATGGGATCAGACACGAGTTAGAACTGATCGTGCCTCCTCTGCGGCAGCGATGGCAGCCCGGTGGGACGATTTCCCCCTCCGCTGTTGTGTCTGTACAACATGATCCAGCTGAGCTGTTCCAAGTAATGAGGGGCCTTTAGAATCAAGTCCCTGATGGTTTTGACGGAGAACATTTTGCCATTTGATGTGACATTTTTGCCTGCCATTTTGCAGATAAAGTCGCTCACACACGCCATGACGGAGGCCCTACTCCTTTGTACCGTCACAAGAATGTTATCGTGTCTTCGTTTAATCACATCTGCTCGGACGAATTTCAGTTACGAAGACCCAAGGATGGTGACAAGTCGCTTGGG
>NW_015248131.1:0-535 GCF_001447785.1 Gekko japonicus | reverse complement strand
TCCGCGCTCGTAACCACTACACCAAACTAGCCCTAGTGGTATTTAGGGTAGTATAATGTTGACCCCTTTGGGGAAAAAAACATCCCAGAGCAACAGTTGCATGATGCCTTTGGTGCAACTGAGACCTTCTGGCCACCTGGCACAGCCTGCACAAGACCCCCTCTGTTTCCCCATGGGATCCTCCCCCCCCCATAGACACATGGAATGCAGACTGCCGCTGAATGTGAGGAGAGCCTCCATGTGATGTCCTTCTCTTTCTGAGCATGAGTGGTGGGGTTCCCAGAGCTTTGCCTGGCTGGACTTCTTTTGCTCTAACTCAAAAGAAGAATTGTGGGGTGACTGACTGTGGAGTGACCATGGACAGCGCCTCCATGTGGACACTCAGGGAGAGGGCCAGACCAAGCTGTGCATCCGCAGCCCGCAGCCCTTTAACTTGCTTTTTAGTTGACCGCTGAGCTGCAGTGTCCCTGGAACACTCATTTGTGAAGGGAGGGGGGTTGCTGGGCCGTAAGGGTCCCGGCTTGATTGTCGGCGC
>NW_015248130.1:0-535 GCF_001447785.1 Gekko japonicus | reverse complement strand
AACTGGCTCCCACACCAAACTGGCTCTCAAGTCATGCTTGCATAGGATTGAGCTTCATCAAAGGAGAGCTCTGCACAGGCATTAGTGAAATGGAGAAACTTGCATTTTTTTGGGACGGGGATAGGGAAAAAATGTTTGGAAGTACTTATTCGGCAGGTACTTGGTAGGTAAATGAATTTGATTCTGAGAGTTTAATGTTTGGGGCTCAGATCCCCCCTCTTTCTTTAATCCAATTTATGGCCTTGGACCAGTTATGTTTCTTCAGTCCAGCAATCTGTTAACTGCAGCCAGTCAGATGTCTTTGGGGAAGTTACAAGCAAGGCAAAAAGTCAACAACTTTCTCCTATCTTTGGAAGTAGTGTGGAGCAGGTAAGAGGATGGTGAAGCAGAGAGGGAGACTGCTAGAATTGTCTTGGATTTGTGGCACCTCCACTTCTAATATTAATTTATTTAGAACTTTTATACGGTCACTTTCTCCTAGAGAACTGAGATTCAGGGTAACAACAATTAAAAAACACAAAAAATAATTCTAAAA
>NW_015248129.1:0-535 GCF_001447785.1 Gekko japonicus | reverse complement strand
CTCTTTCTTAGTTCCGTAACACTTCAGTAAAGTTTTGGCATAGCTTTCCGGTGGTCCTCCTATGCTCTAGAGAAATGGGATATATGATCGTAAACAAAGATCTCCCCCCCCCTTCCAAAGATCTCAGACTGTGTTCAAAGATCTCACACAGGA
Organism: Gekko japonicus; assembly: GCF_001447785.1. Taxonomy (NCBI): domain Eukaryota; kingdom Metazoa; phylum Chordata; class Lepidosauria; order Squamata; family Gekkonidae; genus Gekko; species Gekko japonicus. Next base: position 382 of record NW_015248129.1, on the reverse strand, counting down.
AGCCTGGCAGCTTGTCCGTGCATAGACCAAAAACTTGGGTAAGGTCTGTTAGCAGGTGGCAAAGAGGGTGTGTGTAGCAGCTCTTTCTTTGACACTCACATAGCTGCTATCCTAGTCTTAAAACTATGGCTTGCAAAAGAAAAGGTAGCGTTTGAGTGGTAGCAGGCAGCTACCCAAAGACAAGAGAGTGGAGGGCAAATGGGAACTCCAAGCCCCGCCTCTCTCTCGCATAGTGAGATTCCCGACTGCCTCTCAGGTGCTCTTGGGCAAGGAGAACAAGGAAAAGGGGGCTGGAGGATCATGACATCTACCATGTAAGCTTGGGAAAGCGTGCAAAGGTGCATTGCTAGGATCTTTGGGCTGCAACACTTAATTTGCTGAG
>NW_015248128.1:0-535 GCF_001447785.1 Gekko japonicus | reverse complement strand
ACTGATCACAAAATAGAATGCTGGCTAAACTGGAAGACTGCCAGGAATGTGCGTCTATTGTTTCCTAGGCCTCCATGCAAGAGCAAACTGCTCATGCATGAGTGTCCTGAATTATTCTCAGTGTTCATATGTATATAAAATTGGAAGAGAAGTTGTTCCTAAACTAGTTTAGGATTTTGCAAGTGTGCATTCCGCAGTTTGGTTTTAAGTGCATCACATAACAAAGTAACTTTAATGGTTTTCATTGGCCATGTAAAAATCCAGTGTATTTGTACAGCTGCAAAATATTTCAGGCTCTGCAAAGTAAGTATTGTGTTCCTCATTCATCCCCTTACGTTGTTCTTCCCACCACCGTTCGCTCGTTGTGCCCTCCAGAAGATTTCTTAGAATGGCCTTCCTCTGGGTATGGGCATCTTCTGTAACAGCTCCCATGTTGTAGAATGGCTTATAAAAATGTTGGGAAGTCGTCCACTCTTGTAACTTTCAAAAAACTCGGTAAGCCACCGTGGCCTGGGTAGCCCAGGCAAGCCTGATC
>NW_015248127.1:0-535 GCF_001447785.1 Gekko japonicus | reverse complement strand
TCAGCTTAGAGGGAACACTGGTTGAATCCATACCAACTTTTCCATCAAGTCACTTCTGACAATGGAACAAAACGTTCCTGCTCCCCCCTCCACCGGCCTACTTATTGATATCCCTCAAAATGCTACACTTGGTGGTCAAGGGACCTTCTGGAAGAGCATGGGAAGCACATTGATGGTCTGCAGCAGGAAAGGGGAATTACTCCATCCCTACCATTAGCAGAAATTAGTCTGGATCCAACCCAATGAATGGCAGCTGGAAATAGCCATTTCATTGAAAAACATCAAAGTGGCATCAGATATGAGATTGTTGTCTATTGTTAACATTAGTATTGTGTTTCTGATGGCCCATTCAGCCGTGAAAATTATCACTCAGTATTGACAAGTGATGAGCATGCATGTGAGAACCAGGCCTTCTTTATGAACAGACAATAAGGATTTAAATTAGAAGCACCCACTCTGGATTGGGAGCCTGGGGAGGGAAGGGTTGGGGAGGGGGGAGCTAAGCAGAGTATAATGCCATGGAGTCCACTCTCCA
>NW_015248126.1:0-535 GCF_001447785.1 Gekko japonicus | reverse complement strand
TTGCCTGGGATTTTGCCTATGTTTCCAACATGAGGAAGGAAAGGGATCGCAAAATCTGCCATTTTTGTGTCCAAGTATTCCTAATTCCAGTCACCGATGCTCTTTTCTCAAGCCCAGTTTCAGTGTGGCATTGCTAGAGAGCCCGTGCTGAGCCGGCTAGTACTTGGATCCTAGGGTGCTTGTTCACCCATGACTTCTCGGAGCAGCCTTGCTATTTATTTGACCACTTAGTGGAGAGATTTCATTGCTTTCATTTTAAACCTTTCTCGTAAAAAGCAGGAGGTAAAAGAAACCACAGGGACCATCTCTATGCTTGTTCAGTTGGGCTATTAACATAGCAGAGTTGGCAAGTCTATTAAGCCTTCCGTTATCTGCAGCAAATAATGGCATTTTGACCAACTGTGTAATTTGTAGTCTCCAGTTTTTCTCTCCAAACTTATAATGAAATAGAATTTATTTCCAGGAGATGAAATCTTTGATTGTTACTATGTGAAACCCTCCCACCCTGTAAACTTAAACATCCTTTGAAAATATG
>NW_015248125.1:0-535 GCF_001447785.1 Gekko japonicus | reverse complement strand
TATAAATGAATTTAATAAATAGAAAACCAGAGCAGCAGTTGTGAAGTGACGGGGTAGAAGTCCCCCCCCCCTTGGTGCGCTAATTCATGAGATTTTTATGTGAAGGAGCATTCTTAAACTGAAATCCACCACCTGCAGTTTGCAGTGTTATCCTTTTACCACTCCCTGCATGTGTAAATGAGGCGTGAAAGCATGGGGAATAGTTTCATGATGATAAGAGACTGAATTGCTGGTCGTTATGTTGGTCCATCGGAAATACATGGTCGTTATGTGAGGATCAGTGAAAATAACATCACAAAGTAGTTAGCAAGGTTTGGAGTTTACTGCAAAAAGAGCTTGCTCTTCTGCATGCCAGCTGTTAAGAAAAGTGAGCAAACTTTCAAATGAACATTCAGCTTGAACCAGAGAGCTTGCTAAGGAGTGAACTTTTCAGAAAGGACAATTAGTGTCATATTTGCAAAAGTGTCCTCCACTTGCATTTATCCCTTCTTCAAAACAAGGTCAGTAGTGCTAGAATGATTCACTTGCATCACTT
>NW_015248124.1:0-535 GCF_001447785.1 Gekko japonicus | reverse complement strand
CTGTCACATATTTTGTTAGTCTTTAAGGGTCAAATCAGACAGTACATCTTTGACTGAATCTTCTGCCTTAAAAACAAAACATTGAAGTCATTAGCAATTTATGGTATGGAGGAAAAGACAAGTTCTGGTGCTTCCGTCTTTTCTTATGTGAGGAGCTAATTGTGTCTCTTGAAGCATGTTTTAAATTGTGGTAAAGGCATTGCAGGAAAGGGTAAAATGCCTCTCACCCAGCCATCCTTTGTGCTCTTCTAAGCAATGCCAATTAGAACAGACAATCCTAGTAATGGACGTTTCCTGTCACACCTGGTTTGCTCTCAGTGTGTTTCCCCAAACATGTGTTTGTCTCATTCACACTTCATATTTTTAGGCACATTGTTTTAAAAAAATCTTGGGTATAGACTAAAAAATGCAAGGTATGGAATGGCCAGAAGTGTACATGGCATCTTCAGCTACAGTAGGGGCTGTAAACAACAGAACTGGAAGAATTCCCTACTGGTAGGCCGCAGTCAGACATGCAGTTTGATCCATTGCTGTT
>NW_015248123.1:0-535 GCF_001447785.1 Gekko japonicus | reverse complement strand
AGTTCATTTGACCTTTTTAGACCACTCAATTCATTTTTAAACAGGGAATTCCCGTCAGCGTTTTGGACTGGAAATATCTGAAGGCGCACCCTCGATCTGTATCGCGCTGCTTCTGTAGCCTTCCTGCTCAAACCGCTCACAGCTATTGTGCTGATCCCACATGGACAGAAATGTAAGGCAGGGCTCTGCAGCCTACAGTCCCAGAGCCAAATATGGCTCAGGAAGCATTCGAGTATGTGACTCTTTCAGAAAGGGGGGGAAAAATAGAGAAATCTTTAAATTAAGGTATACTGGAGGAGTGGGTAGGCAGCTAGAATAGCCAGCATGTGAACGAAATGGCAGGCAATTTGATGGAAAGAATGGTTTCTTAGAGACAGTTCACAGAAGAGGAAATGATAGAGGTGAGCAGTTGCCTGTAATCCAAGTGTGAATCGCACACAGATTTATGGTGTTGCACTAAAACAATCATTCAGAGTGTCCCTAAGGTTGCCAGTATCCAGCTGTCTCAGAAGAATTTCTCCTGTAAATGCTTTCC
>NW_015248122.1:0-535 GCF_001447785.1 Gekko japonicus | reverse complement strand
GATTTCGGGGCACCTGCTTTTGAGAGTCAAATCTCTATATGTCAGATAGGGAGACTGTGTTATCATCACCAATTGCAGCTACTTTGTTTGTCCTGTATGCCTTGGAGTTTTGCTTAGAAAGGTCACAAACTGTGCCTCCTGCATCTCATGACTTTATAACTCGCTGTTCACTGATAGTAACTTCTGTGTCTATATATATATCTTCTGACTTGAGGGTTTGCTTCATGTATGTGATGTCATGAGCTGTTACCCAGAAAGTTTGTGTGTCAATAAATCTGTTGGCCTTTTGGGTGCCACAAGACTCCTTTTTGTTCATGGAGCTGGATGGTAACCATTTATGTCAGTAGAATTTGGTGGTGTCTGACTTTTTCTGAATTTGGCCCCCAAGTTTTCTAATCAGCACACAAGGTAGGTCTATAGAAGCTACCAGGCACCTGTCATTCTGGACATTCAAGATTGAACCTTGTGTTTTTTCATGTCTTTAAAAATCAAACAACACCCTGATTTACACCTGGGTTTTAAGACTTCTTCTTCA
>NW_015248121.1:0-535 GCF_001447785.1 Gekko japonicus | reverse complement strand
TTCCTGGGCCATACTCCAACACAAAGTTAAATGTGTTTAAGTGACTTGACTGTACTTAACTACTGGATTGTAGTACAGGAATGTAGAACAAGTCTTTGTACAAACCTGACACACAAAGGTGTTCTTGAGTACACAAGTTGCATGTGGTCTAAAATCTGACAAATGGCACCCTCCTCCAGTGCTATCAAGACATTTTCAGAAATGCAATCTGGATGTCTCTGTTCTCTGTCCTCATTTCCTCTTCTGTGCAAGTTCTGCCTTATATCATGACTCTAGGGACCCACAGTGAGATGTGGAGACAAATGGTTCCCTTAATGCACTCCTGGTTCCCCTGGCTTTGAGGATGAATTTCAGTCACAGTGTAAAGCGTGGTAGAAGACTTCCCTTTAAGAGTTAAGACCATTTATTGGGGCTGAAACTCATGATTCATGGTGCTATTGTGCCATCCTTCACATATGGTAGTGATAATGCCACATACCCTATGTCCACTCCTCCAAATCTACTGGCCCTTAGTTGCATCAATGGAACAAACCAT
>NW_015248120.1:0-535 GCF_001447785.1 Gekko japonicus | reverse complement strand
CTTTTTCTATGAAATGACCCCTGTCCCCAAGTGCTGTTTAAGGTCAGAAAAAGACATTGGGAGGGTCAGTGCTGGATCCTCCGCGTTCAGCCCTGAGCAAACGTCTTTCCCAGCCTCCCTGCCTGAGATCCTTTCGTCAGAGAGCACGCGCCGTAGGGCTGCCAGCCCCCAGGTGAGGCTGGAGTTCTCCTGGAATTACAACTGATCTCCGGCCTACAGCGGTCAGTCCCCTTGGAGGAGAGTGAAGCTTCGGAGGGCGGACTCTTTGGCATCACATCCCTGCGGAGCCCCCTCCCCAAAATTCCCCCCTCCCCAGGCTCCGCCCCCAAACCTCCAGGAATTTCCTGACCTGGATTTGGCAAGCCTGTGCTGTACTTCTCTGGCACATGACACAACACAGAGGTTAGCAGCTAGGATGGCCGGTGGGCCAAAGCAGAGCACAGGAGTGAGCCCCCCATTTCCTTTTACGCCCTCGCTGCTGCTTGTAACTGCAGAGATGAAACGCCGCATAAAATAAACTGGTGGTTCTTCAAGG
>NW_015248119.1:0-535 GCF_001447785.1 Gekko japonicus | reverse complement strand
TTGGTGATTTATACCTCATCCTTTCCCTAAGTTTGACTTCCTCGTTGCTGCAATAGACGGTGTCAACTTGGGACACAGACTCTTAGCTTATATTGTCATTTCTGACCATGGGTTTTTACATTTTGGCATTCCTCTGTGCTTGACACTAATAGAAAAGTGTCTGCGCCCAGTGAAGCATACCACACTTTTTACCCAATGGCCGAATTCTTTGGTTGTGTCTCTCTTTGGCCACATGGGGGCAGCGGTACAAACAGGAATTCATGAATATGTCTCACAACTTGTCTCTGCATATCCCTCGGGTAGAAAGCCCTTGCTCTTCCTTTCATTGTCCATTTGTTAAAAGATATCAGTGCAACATCTGGATCAGCTCTCTGCTGACAGCTAAGGAAACTACAACGTGTAAGTAAAACTGAACTTGGTGCCCCCGGCATCAAAACAAATTTGTTACATTTTAACCCCTCCCTTCCACCGAGGAGTTCAGGACAGTGTACATGGTCCTCCAAGAGCATCCTCACAACAGTCCTGTAAGGTAGGT
>NW_015248118.1:0-536 GCF_001447785.1 Gekko japonicus | reverse complement strand
AAACCTACTGCTCATTAATTTTATTGAGTTCCCACTGTTAACTATAGCTATTAACTATAACTGTTGCCAAAGCCCACTTTCTGAGAAAAGGCCATAGCTGGTACATGAAGTGAAGTTGCTTAAAGGTGTTATGCTGTGAGCCCCGGAGGAGATCTGAGCCTCTAGCTGTGGACACAGATCCAAAAGCATCCTCCAGCTATGAGTCTTCTCATATAGGGGAATGTCACCTTGCCCAAACTGGTTGACTTCTTAATGCTGGGGATTAATGTTATTGACCAACAGTGGCTGTATCTTTTCTGGTTTGTTGCAATGGTGGAATCAGCTGCCTAGGGAGGTGATAAGCTCCCTCCCACTAGCAGTTTTTAAGCACTTGTCAGGGATACTGTAGGCCAGTCTTGCATTGAGCAGGGGGTTGGACTAGATGGCCTGTATGGTCCCTTCCAACTCTCTGATTCTATTCCATATGCATGCATTTTTCCTGTGTGTTTTGGGGGGCTGAAGAGTTGAAGAGTGTTTCATGGCCTAATATGACTTCC
>NW_015248117.1:0-535 GCF_001447785.1 Gekko japonicus | reverse complement strand
TGGGCACCCTCTCCCAGCACCCCAAATGGGGTTCAGAAGAGGCTTTCTGCTTTCAAACTCAACAGCACCCCCATTTCGTCAGATCCCGGACCCTAACGGAGCTGGAACCTTCGAGCAAGGGTTGACTGACTCTCAAACCACTGTCTCAGCCCAGCCCACAGGGGCTGGCCCCACACCGCTTCATCTTTGTGGCTCAGAAGCACACACAGTTTGACGGGGGCGGGGAGGGGGGGACCAAGTTATTAGCGCAGCTGCTCAGCTGTTTTCCTGCCCGTGGCCTTTGCGTCTTTCTCCACTCGTTTTCACATCTTCTTGCATTTCACGTGCACAAAAAGCGTGGCGGGAGACAATGGCGTGCCATCTCTGGAGAGCAGGTGGATGTGGCGATACCCTGGCGAGGAGAAAGAGGCAGAAGGAAATCCCGTCAGAGAGGGGGAGGCGGGGCAGCACAGTGATAACAGCTTTATTGGGACACAAAGTCAGAAGGACCGGAACGAGACAAACTCTGGAGCAACAGGCTCCTTTTTAAACAGTC
>NW_015248116.1:0-535 GCF_001447785.1 Gekko japonicus | reverse complement strand
CAGTGATTTGGTTATAGAAAAATTGAGTTTCATATTAAATGTGTTTTTTATTGCTATCACAACTTCTGGTCTTCAGTGGTAAAGAACTGTTCCGCTAAAACAGCCGGAAAAGACTGCTCTTTCGGACTTATTTTTAGCCTCTTATTTCAAAACATCAAGCCTCTATGTAACACACAGTTATTGAGGTATGGCTGATCCGGGTAAAAATCAAACTGGATATGAGTCGGTATTCTTGTGTCTCCAGACGTAGCAACTTTTCAGCTGTTTGCTTGGAGACGGATGATGGGTTTCTAGACAGCTCTTTTCTAAGCCTGTGGCAGAATGATTTCTTTTCCAAGGTTTCTGTCAATTGTGGAGGACTTTTTTTTCATGTGCGTGTATGTCTTTTATGTTGCATCAAACCTTCGGAGTGAGCAGCAGCTTGTAAACCAAGTAATGATCTCATAGATCAGGGGGCCCATCCTTTTTGGGCCTGTGGGAACCTTTGGAACTCTGATGCAGCGTGATGGGCACAATCACAAAATGGATGCTGCAG
>NW_015248115.1:0-535 GCF_001447785.1 Gekko japonicus | reverse complement strand
CTGTCGCCATGGCAATCTTCTGGAATTCTGTAAATTAAAAAAAAAAGTGTTAACATTTAACTGAGCTGGAACATTAAAACGGACCACTATTTGGAAGCAACATGCACTCCAAGTGGATCTGAAGAGCTATAATGAAAGCCACCTGCAGTCAGGAATCCCCAATCGGATATTTCCAGATTTAAGTCACAGTTTACTAGGGAAACAGGGATGTCACATACACCCTTTTAAAGAAGGCGCTGGACTAAGAGGGGACGGGACCAAAAGTCATTCTTTGGGGCTTGCCTATCCTGGACTTAAACTTTATGATGCTGGAATTATCACAATGGAATGGCTCTCTTTCCACTTGGGCAGTCAAGCCAAACACAACTGAAACAATCAGGCTTCTTTTGCATGGGTCCCTTCTGACAATCTGCTCCTTCTCTGAAGGACGACAAGAGATGCGTAGCTAGCAAACTTTTATCTGAATCGACACATAAACTTTGCAAAACTTTTATACCACCCCATGGTCAGGTGTTTGAGCCACAAAGCCTTCATC
>NW_015248114.1:0-535 GCF_001447785.1 Gekko japonicus | reverse complement strand
TAAGTTGGCCACAACTTGACATTAAAAAAAGAGCTCAAAACACTTTACTTTCTCAATCACTCAACCCCCCCCCCCAAATGGACTAAGGCTGAAAAACAGAATGTTGGTTAGCTGGTTCAAATGCTCATCGTCGATTAGATGACCTTAGACAACGGACAGCTCTTGAGCCTCTTAGATCATGCTCTTCAACATGATATACCATTTTCTCTTTCCCCTCGTTCAAGTATCGTTACTTGAGAAACCAGAAATAGTAACAATGACTCTCTGAGTCGTACCCCACTGCCTCTCTGAAATGCTTCTGTTTGGATGATGGGGAATACCACTGGATCTTCTTACAATCTAAGTTAAATGCAGAACTATGATGCTTCAAACAGAAAAGGTAGGTACAGAACCAAACATGACTCTGGAACTAGCTCCAGAAGTAAATCTAGACTGTCTTCCTAGATACCGGCCTTTTGGGTTCTATCCCAGAGTGCTTTTGAAGGCTCCAGATACTTTAAAAACAAAACAACACTAAACAATAGAAGATTTATAC
>NW_015248113.1:0-535 GCF_001447785.1 Gekko japonicus | reverse complement strand
TTATTCTAGCCACGATTGCCAGGGCCTCCGTATCTATTTGGGCATAATTGCGCTCGGTATTGGATAATGTGCAGGAGTAGTATGCGATGGGAAACTCCCATCTGTCCACAACCTGCTGCCCCAGGACTGCCCCGACCTCATACGGTGAGGTGTCACAAGCCAGGATTGAAGCCTTAGCGCTAGCTGTCAATAAATAACAACTACAGCTTCATTATCCAGCTCAGGCTGTGCTTGGATAATATGATGAAATTATAAAGGAAAAAATAGCCACAGGTGGTTTGAATAAATAGAATAGTTTCCACCATTTTGTATTTCGTTCCTGTTATGTTCCATATGTAAAATGCTTGACTTTGGAAAATATGGTTTTGAGCCGTTTCAGCCAAAAATGTCAAAATGTCAACATTGGAAACAGGAAGCAAAAAAGGGGCTTTCTAATGGGTCTGTAGACATAAAATTAAAAACTTTGTTTTAAAGAACTGAAACATAGGGCTGCCCTCATTAGCTGGCCAAGAGCCAGTTTGGTGTAGTTGTTAAG
>NW_015248112.1:0-535 GCF_001447785.1 Gekko japonicus | reverse complement strand
TCCACAGCTTAGAGGGAACACTGCCCCCCGCACACTTTTTCTCATCTATTTTCGGGGGACGAAGTCTATGATTTAGTGCAGCAGCAGGCGCCTTGGAAAACTGCTATTCAGAAAATCAGGGAAAGGACCTCACCGAGCGTGTGCGGCTAATTCCATTGCGCTTTTCTCCACCACGGCCATAAATACAGTCATTATCCCGACGGCCTCGGTCCTATATAAACATTCACTTAAGCAAAAGTTTTGGTTAAGTGTGCCTGATCTCTAAATAAAGACATACTTTCTTTCTCCTCCTTTGCTTTAATAGCCTCGATGGCCACCAGCGGAGACTGGATATTGAGCTGGGGGTTCTGAATTGTTAAGGACATTTTGGTTGTTTAAAGATCACTTTGTCACATGCGGTTTTCTTCTTGGGTGCTTTACCTTATTTGAACGTGAGGCGGGGTTGCCATCTGGGCATAATGGCTCGGTGACCATGTTATTTTTTTTCTCCTGCTTCTTCCACTGGCGTATCGAGTTGTGCCTTCTTAATTCACAA
>NW_015248111.1:0-535 GCF_001447785.1 Gekko japonicus | reverse complement strand
TTTTGTGCCTTTCCCAGCCGCTGAAGGTATGGAAAATGTATTTCGAATAATAAACACTTGCCACCAGAGAGCATTGTAGAGTAATTGGAAATGGGCTTGTGTTTTCAGGCCTCCGTTCCACAAACCCCCCCACACTCGCCCAGGGAACAATTCTCTCTCGTTGTATTGCTTGCCCTTCACCAACTGCCCTTGTGCCTGCCAATTGCCACTTCCCCCTGACCTCCAGGAAGAACAGAGCCTCTCTCTCTCTTTCTCTCTCTTGGCCTTCTGCAAACCTTCCATCCCACCCCCATTCCCCCCTCCTGCAATAACTATTTTCGTGCAGCTATGTTGTTCTGACCGCTACGGCCTCCCTGTTTGCGAACGCCTTGGGTAAGGCCGCTGCCTCCTGTTTCTTGAGCGCCTCTCTGCCAATAGCATTCCAGGCCCTCCCCCAAAACAAACAAGCCAGACAATGAAACCCGGATTAATAGATCTCAGATGCGTGAGCGATTAAAAACAGGCAACAATGAAAAAATTGTCCTTCGGGGGAGAG
>NW_015248110.1:0-535 GCF_001447785.1 Gekko japonicus | reverse complement strand
GTTATATAAAATAAAATAAAAATATTAAAAAAAGATAAAGAGAATTGTTAGATTGTACCAAATTACAATATTTTTCTCTAGTTTTAATAGCCAGAATTGTTATTGAAACTGAAGTTAAAGTTCTACACCAGAAGATGAATGTGTAATTTTTTTGTTGCTGTTATATTCCATAATTAACAAATGGAGATTTTTGGGAACAAAGCTTATGAAAAACAGAGCCCATTCAATTAACTGAGAGTTTATGCATGGCAAATTATGCAGTGTCATGATTTAACTAAAGCCATGGATCACCAGAATCTCTATTATGCAGATGAAGCTGATGTTAAACTAATAAGATTATTGGTGTATGGGGCCTGTTCCTTTCCACAGACTGAGGAAAGTCTGGCTACCCTCTCGTTACAGTCTATAGAGAAAGGCTTCCAATTGATATGAAGTGAGTTCCAGGCATGGCTGAGTTCCAGCACCTGTTATTTTAGGATTCATTATTTCCATACTTTAAATAGGTGGAAGACACTGTTGATGGTAATTCTAATAT
>NW_015248109.1:0-535 GCF_001447785.1 Gekko japonicus | reverse complement strand
AATATATGCCTTAAAGGCATCCCATATTACTTCGCTAGCCGTGTCTTGCTGTTTATTTAACCGAAAAAATTCTTGTATTATTTCCTTAGTTTTATCCAGAATCCCTTTATCTTTAATCAGTCCCATATTCATTGACCATCTCGTTTTCTTCTCTACCGTGCGGAGTGTAAGCATAATTGGACAATGGTCTGCAAACGTGTTTGGGAGTATGTCTGCATCTTCTATCACCTGAGTTAATGAGGTCGATGTCCATGCCATATCTATTCTAGACCACGTCTTATGTCTGGCCGAATAAAACGTATAGTCCTTAGTGTTGATGTTTCTTGTTCTCCAAATATCTACTAGTGTATGCTCTTCCGCGATCTGTAAAAAAGCTTTGGGTAATAGATTTCCTGCTTTCTTTCTCTTTCTACCCTGAAATTTTTTATCCAATTCAGGGTTAAAAACTGAATTGTAATCGCCTATAATGCAAATTTCATCATGATGAATTTCTGATAACGCCTGGCTTAACTGTTTAAAGAATTTCTTTTGTTTT
>NW_015248108.1:0-535 GCF_001447785.1 Gekko japonicus | reverse complement strand
CCCAATATCTGTGATCTTTACCAAAGAGATTAGGAGGAATTCTTAGAGCATCAATAACACGGTGGCATCATTTTTAGGTGATCACCACAAACTAAGATCACAGCCTCAGGGATGCTTCTGCTTCCTACAGTTCTTCTTTCAAAAGTTCCCAGGGACCAAAAGAGCTGCAGATTGCCTTAACAGAGGAGAGCATGTTTATGAAATCGAAGGTGAGCAGAATGCTCTCAGATAACACACATCTTGCAAAAGCCGAAAACAAACCACACACCTGGGATGCTGTCATTTTTCAGAGTGCAGAGAACATCTGTCTGCTAATACGTTTCCTGCATGTGCAGAGAGCGATGGAATGAGATCACATTTGCAATCTGATGCAATTCTGTCCTAGAGAGTGGTGAACACGGTGATCTCTGTAAAATCTTTAGGGACACCTTTTATTTAGCTGGGCTTGAAATGCCTTAAAACCGCATTAAGGATTCTTTCATTTTAGGATAAGCCACATCTTTCTAATTAAGAAAGCAAACACAGTACTGATAGT
>NW_015248107.1:0-535 GCF_001447785.1 Gekko japonicus | reverse complement strand
TTGCTGAATTTTAAACTCCAGTCCAACTATCATCTCAGGCATTTACTGTTTTGTGGGAAAGTTATTAGGCACATAAAAGCATCACAACCAATAGAAGTAGTGAGCACTGTTGGAAATCTTTCAATGTGCAAATGCACCATCTGAATATCAGCAGCAAAGGGGTACAGCCTTGCCCCCCTGCTGCACTTGCAGTGTGAGACTGTCAACAGCTCAACTATAACAAGTAAGTTTGGCAACTCAGCAGAGTTACTGCAGCAAACAAGCAAAATCACATTTCCCAGTCCCACTGCTTTTATCCTCAAGGAATGTACAGACAGATCAAAATAAACATAGTATAAATGGGGGTAAAGAAACCCAGACAGGAACGTAAGTGTATTCTGCAACAAGGAAGTCCAGGAGCAAAAGGTTACAATAGGGTCAACACAGACAATGAGAACCTGTCACTTCCCATCTGTATCTATGGTAACCAGCAAGAGGTTGGGAACAGAACTGTCAAAAATTATTGATTGTGCAAAATTACATTCAGCCACATGTG
>NW_015248106.1:0-535 GCF_001447785.1 Gekko japonicus | reverse complement strand
AACTCTATGATTCTATCATCATTGAAGGAACAAAAGAAGGAATCTCTACTTTCCCCAGTGCACGCTTTGCTTTCCATTATATTTCATGGTGTTTTACTCTGCAATTAATCATAATCATAGTCTATGTGTATCTGCTGCTTTAAGATATGGAATTTGTCAGTATTACACTGCAACTGGTGACTTTCAGTGAGCATTATTGGTTGTGCTGGATTTTGGTTACACAGTTATTAAAAACGTACCGTAGAAATAATTGCTTCCAAAGACACCTCTGCGCGTTGTGTTCTGCTGGATACAACTTCCCAGCACAGAATTGCTCTTTTACATATATACATAAGGAACACAAATAGGAAACCATGTACCCCAAAGCAATCAATACTGTGTATTGCTTCACAGGATATGGCTCCAATTAAAATCCAATTTAAATTCCATTGACTTGTAACCTGAAATTCATTCTCAGACTTCCTTTCCTCTTGTTTCTAACAATGTGTTTCTTGTCGTTGCAATAGTGGGTGTGATCAGAGGTCATTTCGGGGGG
>NW_015248105.1:0-535 GCF_001447785.1 Gekko japonicus | reverse complement strand
AGAGATTGCCACAGCAGTTAAGAAACATTTTTGTCATAGGATCCAGCTTTCCTCCCTTTAGGCCGAGCCAGCAGAATAGACTCACTCACAGAAACCCAAATCCATAATGATGTGTCCAAGCAAGCTGTAACAGTATAAGGCCATTTTGTAATTTGTACTGTTGTGATCGGAATAGCTAAAGTCAGGAACAGTCTCCTGAGTCTTATTTATTGCTTAGCTACAGCGCAATGGAGACAGCGCCCTGGTGCAAGCATTACCTGGGGTCAATGTGCAGTGTGTGTGGGGGGGATTGCATGATCATTTACAGAAGATCCCTTGGGGTGTTACTTGCATGCTGTGGGGGAGGGAATGATGTTTACTGCTCTTCTGTTACACATAGGCCTCTGTTGCTGTATGAATCAGGGATATTCAGTAGAGTCAGACGGACTGTATAGGAGCCGGGGAAAAGTATATGTGGAGGAGCTTTAAGTGTGCATGTATGTGAGGTCACTGAAGGGCATGACAAGGGAACTAGATGGACGAGAGAGAGAGAAAA
>NW_015248104.1:0-535 GCF_001447785.1 Gekko japonicus | reverse complement strand
CTAGCACCACAATAGGACAATATCCATGGATGCAGCCTTAAATTTACTTTTGAAGGGAAATTCCTGAGTGAATTCTCCTAGTTTGAATTTGCTTGCAAAAATCAAAACCAACATGGTTTTCATGTGACTTAAACTATCGTACAGGACTTTTTCTTGTGTGTTTGAAATGTTTAAGGATTTTGCAGTCTGGGAGCTGTCTGCTTGAAACAACCAACAACCTTTGTTATAGTAAGTAGGATGTAATATAGTCCACCAGGAGGCTCTCCTGCGCAAGCCCTATTTGAGTGCTTGGGAGCTGTCAAACAGCATCATACACTTGCATAGCTCCCGTTGATTTCAGTAGACTCGGGGTTGGATCCAGCTAGCTTTTTGCTGGTGCAAAGGGAAAGCTGGGTACCTTTCTGACCACCTAAAAAGGCTATGCTAGGGAATCTGGAACCTGCATGGACAAAACACATGTGGGATGAAGTCTGTGCCAAGGAAAGGAAATTGGGTGAGTGTGCGTGAAAAACCTGGCAGAAACACTGGATCCAAC
>NW_015248103.1:0-535 GCF_001447785.1 Gekko japonicus | reverse complement strand
CCCGCCGCGGCTTGGCAGCCCTAGTCTTTGACCATTCATACTGAATCCCAGTGGTTGGAAATGCTTCTCCTATAGTTTCCACCATTATTTTAGTTTTTTTGTGGGTCACCATTATTTTGTACTCTCCAATGTGGTTGCTTGTTTGTGCAAGAAAAGAAAAGTCACAGAACCGTAGAAGTCATCACTGGCGTCTGAAGAAGAGGGTATTGGGGAAAATTCTCATTACTCAATGAGTGCCTGTTTGTTTCCTGCTGTGCTCTCCGTGTTCACTAGGTGTCAGTATATCACTGATTGCTCTCTCTGTGTATGCCGCATTTGATGCTGTAGCAAACAGCACTATAGCATCACCTAGTGATGGAGCACAAGCATTACAACAAAAAGATGAAGGAGAAACACTACTCAATTTCCCCATTTCGAGAGGAGCGGTACCCACAGATAATGTGCTCCAGAATCTCAAATCACAGCTGTACGATATTTGCTTGGCCTTCATCTTTTTCATATGCTGTATTTTACACAACTCTGATTCTGACATCTT
>NW_015248102.1:0-535 GCF_001447785.1 Gekko japonicus | reverse complement strand
CTCATCAGGTGACCTTAGGCCTGTCACAAACTCTTAGCCTAACCTACTCCACAAGGTTGTTGTTGTCAGGATATAGTAGAAGAGGGGAGAAGGATGTGATAAGCTGACTGGATTTCAGTTAGCAAGCTGTGGGATATATATTTTAAAAAAATTAATTCCAAGTGCCGGTGGACAACTTATAATGTTATGTGAAGTACAATTTTACCAAACAAAATCTCCAGACTTGATATATTCACAGAGAATGATACCACATTTAAATGGGAAGAAATGCCATCACAAATAAAGCTTTCTGACATGCACGAAACATAGTGCTAGAAATGAAATAGAACAAACTAGATATTTTGCTGGAGTTTTGATAAGTGAACACTTGTTAAAATACGAAAATGTCTAATGAAGGCACACAATCTGGGTATTCTATGACAGAGCAGTGCTTCCAGGCATGGCACATCTTGGGCACTGTGGTGCCTGCTAGTTTGTTTCTGGCTGTCAACTTGAGTCTCGGAGATAAAATTCACAGGATCTTGACTGGAACAGA
>NW_015248101.1:0-535 GCF_001447785.1 Gekko japonicus | reverse complement strand
TAGATCACATATGGCTCATTTGTCTCAGGGGAGAGGGATGCAGCAGAGTTACCTGCCTTCTTCCGCACAGTTCCAAATGAAACTCATCAGTATAGTGGGATTATTCGGTTGCTGCGCCATTTCATGTGGATATGGGTTGGGCTCTTTGCTGCAGATGACGACAGTGGAGAGCATTTCCTTAAGACCATGGTGCCATTGCTGTCCCAGAATGGAATCTGTTTAGCCTTCACAGAAAGAATTCCAAACCAAGCGCAATGGGATAACTTCGGAGACATTAATAATATACTCTCAAATATATATAAACCATTCACAAGCAGCAAAGTCAATGTATTCGTCCTCTATGGAGGACCTCTGACCATGATATCAATGAACACTATGTTGTTTTTAGGGGGTGCTGGCTATAAGGAAAATAAACTTTTTAGCAAGGTGTGGATTATCACAGCCCAAGTAGATCTCATATTATCTGGAGTTCAAAGGAACTGGAATTTTGACTTGTTCCCAGTTGTCATTTCCTTCACAATTCACTCAAATGAGC
>NW_015248100.1:0-535 GCF_001447785.1 Gekko japonicus | reverse complement strand
TGGCCAGTAGTTTTCTGCTGGCCTTGTTTATGCTTCCCTGAATATGAAATATGCCAAGAGGTGACTGCCCTCATCCCACTCCGCTGATGCAGCATAAAGCCTCTACCAGGTTTGAAAGACATTGCTGAGCACCATGTTGCTCCTTCTCAGACCCACCACACTGCAATACCAGTGATGGACTGTTCCAGACATACTCTCCATCATGCTCAATGTCTCAGGGTAGTTTCAACCATCCCTACCTACCACGAGCAACCTGCTGTATTCCTGTCAAGCAAGGGGATAACCTAGTTTAACACCCCTTGCCCCACCTGCAGATTACAATATCTTCAGATATGAAATTCTGGGTCTTTTAGCTAACAAGTGTTAAAGCTTGGGAGTGTTTTACAGGCCAACACCTGCAGAGCACATAAAAGCAGAAGCTGGAAGAGTGCCTTTCCATGCAACCAATGGCATAAGGTGGCTGCTTATGCCTGACTTCTTTGAGGAATAGAACATTCACAATGAATAAAGGGGCACAACCAGCTTGAGAAGTGAA
>NW_015248099.1:0-535 GCF_001447785.1 Gekko japonicus | reverse complement strand
CCTTCCCACCTCGGGTTGCAAACATTTAAACTGTTCCCTGTAGCTGTTCCTTGAATATCAATTGAATCTGGATTCATGCCATGCAAAGCTGCAACTGCCTATTTCCACTTATGTTGTCGGCCCCTTGGGGGTCTCCATTGGGGAGTAAAGTTGAGTAAAAATGGAAGTAGATGAATGAAAGGGATGGGACAATTTCCCCTCAGTCCAGTTGGCAACCTTATTCCCACCTGAATGTCTGTAAGTTGGACTCTGTTCAGGCTGTGAAAAGCTTCAAGCTTCTGATTACTCTACCTCAAGCTGTTCTTAAAGGCAGCAGAGGACCAGGCCAAGCTTCTGTCCTGATCAGTCAGCAACTCTTCCCAGTAACAAAAAACCCCAGCCAACTTTGCCAGTTTTCACAGCATCAAAAATGTCGGCTATGGTTCTGTTGACATGTAGATCTCGTACAGTGCCTTGGGGAGTTCTGCAAAAGGGATAGGCCAGGATCATGTTTGACTTTCCCAAATATAATGAAGACTGAGGTCTTCATCTGAAT
>NW_015248098.1:0-535 GCF_001447785.1 Gekko japonicus | reverse complement strand
CATCAAGTAAGGACATGTTGCAGTAATCTACATGTATGAATCAGTCCTATTAGTCTTGTCAATCAGTTAAAAAATAATTCACAGTAGTTAAAGTGGGTGGAGTTATGTTTAAATGGTAAACGTAATTGGAATAAATTTTAGTAATAATTCCTATGGCCGTGTAATTATAGCTTGACGTGTAACAGAATTTGTGATTAGTATTTTTTCTTTCGAGCCTGTATTTCCACTTGGTATTATCTACCAAAACCACTAAAAATCCCCTATGTTTGAAGTTTCCTTTTCTGGCATTAAAGTGCATTTCTCATGGAGGTTGCTGTGACATCAGTCATGGCAGAATGTTTTTGTTACATTCGCAACCAGCTAGCTGAAACTAAATATCAAGTAAATGTATACTTTTAAATATGAAATCAGGTTTTGTGTCTTCGTTGTTTGATGAGGTGTAGATTGTAGATGAGATGTAGATTGTACATCTAGGAAAAGTCAAATTGATTCCTTGGAAGATTACAGGAAACTGATCTTCTTGTTTGCTTTGCTT
>NW_015248097.1:0-535 GCF_001447785.1 Gekko japonicus | reverse complement strand
AAAACCCGACAGCATAGAGCAAGATAGGTCACCAGCTGCTTCCAAGCAGAATGAATGTACCACAGGTTCCACAGAGCAACAGTAAAAACTATAAGGGACTAAGTATAAAAACAATTACAGTCGCATTTCCCTAGCTCCTAAGACCAGACAATGGAGAAACGCTTAAGGCCTCTAAGCCTTTTTGGCTATCTGCTTGTATAATCAGAGTCTAAGATTAACCAAGGGCCCAGACCACCACAGTAATTATCCAGTTATTTCCAAAGCTGAAGCGGGGGGGGGGGGAGCCCAACCATGTTGCCCATCACAAGGGAAGACCAGAAGAGACTGGCCTTCCATGCACACCTCCCAACCAACCCAGACCAATAAAGGAGCCACTAGCAATAACCTGATGTACAGCACTCTGCTGGGAACAGACCCCCGCGACTTTTCTGTAGGTAACATGGCTGACAGCTATACCAAAGTATAGACAAACAAGGAATGTAATGAAGATCACTTCAAGCAAGACGGAATGACAATGGCAATTGTCCACGAAGCC
>NW_015248096.1:0-535 GCF_001447785.1 Gekko japonicus | reverse complement strand
CTTCAAAATCTTCTAGCAAGTCTAGTGGTCGTAGCAGTAAAGCGGGGGACAGTGGGGCAAGAAAAAGGAAAATGTTGTTTCTTTTCCCTCCACCCAGAACCACAATTCGCACAGCTTTGTTATGTGGTACCATCTGTAGAGTCTGTGGAAGAACAAAAAGCCACTCCTGTTATCTTAATCCAATGTCAAATTAAACATACATCTTGTTCTATCGAGTGGCAGGTGGGTCGCCCAATGCTGGATCTGTCCCCCATGCTGTGCCAATGCTTCGGTGTCTGTATTCGGTAAAAGCTGTGGCCATTTTCCTTCCCGTGAAGTGATTCTGTCTTGGCCTTCCTTCCTCATGCTTGTTCCTTTCTGGATCCTGGGTTTGCAAGGGAATTCGGGGGCCCTAGGAGCAAAGAGCCAATGCTTTGGAAGAATACTATGACCAAATTTCCAAACACTTTGTGGATAACATTGGTCACGTATGATCTGATTAGGACTTCACATTAGCGTATAAAGTCCTGGATGTACCTGAGCTGTCTGTCAGCAT
>NW_015248095.1:0-535 GCF_001447785.1 Gekko japonicus | reverse complement strand
AACAGAATTGGAATCTTAACATGAGACCCAGTGAATTAACTCGTCGTCTGAACGCTTCTGTCCACAGCTGACTGACGCGGTACAGTGGCTGATCGCTCAGTGCCCCAGTTCCCTCCAGCTCTGCTGCCAGACACTCACACAGTACATTGAAGATGGCCTCGACCGAGAGTTCAGCCAGCATTTCTACCAAGACAGGAAGGAAAGGCGGGAGGCTGGCTTGCCCTCCCAAGATCCCAGTGCTATCATAGAGCTGTACAATAGCGTGGTGCAATTCCTGGCTGAAGTTGCAACTTCCGAAGAGCTCCGTGACCTGTCCTGGCCTGCGACGGAGTTTGTGGAGCCCGGGGGCAGCAAAGCGCTTCCCCATCTGCAGTGGAACACACCCAGGCATTTGGCCTGGCTGAAGAAAGCGGTCCTGTCCTTCCAGATCCCGCAGATGGATCTCCCGCCTTTCGGTGGTAAGAATTTCTAGGCAGAATAACAGGTCCGAGGACTGTTTCCCAAAAAGGGCTTAGACACTGCCGTGCCGACTAGA
>NW_015248094.1:0-535 GCF_001447785.1 Gekko japonicus | reverse complement strand
CATTGGCTTCTCTTATGTTCTTAACAGCCGTAGAAATTTAACGATGGCACTACCATGGAGGCCTAACCAACCCTGTGGCCCTCCACAGATCACAGGCACCTCCTACATCTCCCATCCACGGAGGTCACAGGTCAAGATTTGGCAACAGTAGAAACACCAAGATGGTGTCCAGACCATTTCCCACACACAAAGGACAGGCATACGATCGAGAACAGTCCACAGAACCCTGCCCAGGCCAATGGATAAGACAGCATCAGCTCATACAAGCACCCCAACTCCCTCTGATGGTGACTCACGTCCCTTCAAAGCCCAAACAGAAAGAACTTTGTTTTATCAGAGGTAACATCTGGGTCAGGTAAGAAAGGAAAGATTGCTTAACTGACACACACACACCCTGGTTCAGGTCCTATGGATTCCACAATGTGCCCATAAGTTGCCTCAACTCATGGTACTTATTCAACGCTCTGCTAAAGTCTTTTGAATTTTGCATGTGAAGCAGATCTGAGGGGGTGAGGGGTAATGCTGATGATCTCTG
>NW_015248093.1:0-538 GCF_001447785.1 Gekko japonicus | reverse complement strand
GGGTTCTTCTAGAGTACTGAACATGAATAAGACAGGTTAAAAATACTTCTCGGATATACATTAGTCAAATAAGCAAATCAAGTGAATGGCCCACTGGCACAGCGGACAACAGCTCTGCGTCCCACCCTCCAAAGCAGCCATTTTCTCCAGGGGAACTGTATAGCCTGACAATCAATTGTAATACTGGAAGATCTCCAGGTGCCATCTGGAAGCTGGCAACCATACTCACTATACAACAGCACCTGAGAGAGGCCGGGGCCACAGACCCCTGTGGGAGCAGTGGGGAAATTTCAAGTCTCCTAGAGGGGAGCCATGATTTTGCCTGTTGGGCTGGTAGCCAGGAGCCTGGCAAGGGGGTGGAGGCACAGGGCCCCTCAAGAGACAGTTGTGGGACGGGCCAGTTCTGTGAGACCAGGAGGGAGTGTTGTCAGAACTTTCTGTCTCCCAGACAGCACAGGACAGGGAGATGTTAGAGAAGGAAGAGATGGCTGATGGGAAGGGGAAGAAGAGGGTGAGTTTAATCCCCTTGGCTCTTGAG
>NW_015248092.1:0-535 GCF_001447785.1 Gekko japonicus | reverse complement strand
GTGCTAGACTCTTCAGTAAGGGATGAAGCACGTTAGTAAACATGAGTAACTGAACTTAAGTCAGGCGACTGAGCGCTTACAAGGGTGTGTTGCTTAGAACGGTTCCGAGCACTGAATATGAAATATTGGGAAATTACGGTATTTTAGAAATACATCTTTTGATAACAAAAGGGTTTAAACCATTCCCTAGGGAATGAGATCATCCTATGAAGCCAGGTTCACTTCATTACAATGTCCCAACATCCTTTAGCTAGACCTTGAAGTCCGCAAGGCAACAAAACAGGAACTCCACCCAAGCTTTTTGAATTGCAGAGCAGAGCTGCTTGCTTGTGACCATCTGCCCATTCTTCCTGTTATGACAGAGCTTGTGAGTTTCTGTACGATGTGCAAAAGGCAAAGGTTTTGTCCTTCACAATTTAACCCTTACTACCCCAGGGTAGTCCAACATAGAACTCCCCTTTGCTCTCATGGGTCAGGTATTCGTCATGCTAGTTGGTTAAGGGCCCGAGAGTGACATTTCCAATAAACAGAGAAA
>NW_015248091.1:0-535 GCF_001447785.1 Gekko japonicus | reverse complement strand
AAAGGGACAAGATTCTCTTTTTGTAATATCTTACTCTGGAATGAAAGCAGGTCATTCTGTGGCCCAGTCATAGTCTACATAATTTCTGATTCCGTCTGGAAGCACAAAAAGTGAGGGTAGAACTTCCCTTAATATTCAGCTTCCTCCCTCCTTCCCTCCCTCCCCGTCCCTCTGCCTACCATTTGAAGAAGAAGGCCATCTCAGGCCTTTCTCTTTTCTCTATTGTCCTGCTGATAATAACCACCAACTGCAGGCTGCTTTTAGCCCCATGTTGGAAACCTGAAAGGTAGCCATATATTTTTTCTAGCAAGGGTAAAGTGAGCTTGGAAAGGAGATGATCTTCAGCAGAAAAATGACCTTGAGGAGAAAGGGCTCAGAAGCCCCTCTTCCCTACTCTCGGCCTTCATTTTCAAATTGCTGAGTGACCTCAATTTATAAAGACAAAAGCCATCCTTTAAAAGAGCCACAGAACTGCAGAAATCCTGTAGCTTTGCCTTGAAAATGTGTTTCTTTGGTCCCTGCCACACGGCAGGAA
>NW_015248090.1:0-535 GCF_001447785.1 Gekko japonicus | reverse complement strand
AAGGCAGGGTATAAATGAAGTAATTAATTAAATATCCACGTTTTATTGCTTGGAGCCAGAATGCAGCAGGAAGTTTTCCAGTGTTCTGCCAGCCTAAATACTCACTGAATGTCCGTGAAGATTGCTTGAGATAATCTATTTGTCTGTCTTTCCGTCTGTCTGCCACATTTTTATCTTGCCCATCCTGTGAGCTCAGAGTGGCTTATGTGGTTCTCCCTTCCTCATAACCCCGAGAAGTGTAGGTTCGGTTGAGAGTGTGTGACTGGATCTAGGTCAGTGAAGTTCATGGCGGTCTGAACCCAGGCTTCCTCACTCTAACCACTGCGCTTAACTAGCTCATGTACACCTACATAGTGTTTTCAAATATGAACACATTTCTTGCTCTCTTTATGTGCAAATTTCTGCACTCTGCTGATAATTTTCGATGTCCTCATCTTTTCTTTTAAGAAAGAAGCAGCATTCAGCATTCAGGACTCTCCATGAGTTTGCTCCAAAAGAATTGAGATTTATTATTCTCTTCTGTCACTGCAAGGTC
>NW_015248089.1:0-535 GCF_001447785.1 Gekko japonicus | reverse complement strand
TCTCCAGGCCTGACCTGGAGCCTGGCAACCCATACTTGGGGCCTCTGGAGGATTGCCTCTGTACTATTTAGTGTGCATGTTTCTTGGCTGTTTCTGAAGTGAGGGAGACGTTAATAGGGTTCATCTATAGGCAACTAGCTATGGGCCAAAAGAGATGAGATAAGAAAGATTTTACATTAGGATATTTTGTGGTTTCTTAACAAGCTAATTTGCAGTCCCAGGCAGCTTTGAAAAAACAGGGGAGAGTAGCTGGGGGAGAGGGTGTTTAACACTTTCCTCTAATGCCTCAACTTAAATAGCCTCATCAAAGCAGCAATTAGCTCCATGGGTGGGAAAAGACAGGTTCAAGCAGTTGTTAAACCTCTTCTCTCCTTCCCTCTTCTGATCTTTAACAGGATCCTGCACAGCTGCTATCTGCCTTTTTAAAAACACTGGGAAGACAAGCTCATGGATTTCCCACCACCTCACCTAGTTAGACCTTATGGAGTATATTGCTGAAGTAACATTTGTACTAGGAACTATGTGCCTCATGGCC
>NW_015248088.1:0-535 GCF_001447785.1 Gekko japonicus | reverse complement strand
AGTAAGCCGACTTCTCAGGGAGGGGAGACAAGAGAGACGGTGTCTCCCAGCACCTGTTCAGGTCCGGCCTGTACGGACAGGCAAGGACTGGGAAACTGACGGGTTACAAAACCTCAGGCAGGGCACCGCACACACTGCACGCGACCCACCCATGTGCGTTCTCCGGAGGCGGTCAGAGTAAGTGCCCGACGTCTTCATCTTTTAAAAAGTGCATCGTCTCGAAGATGGATGCCGAAGATGCTGACTAGAGGACTCACGGTGCTGGGGAGGGGGTCGTCGTGTCTTGTGCGGCGGCGCTGCCGCCGAAGGGCTGACGATTCCTTACAGCCCAGTTTTTACCAAAAGGAAACAACGGATTCTAGGGAGAGACCCAAGGAAGGCGTGAGGGCCCATCTGACATTTGCAGCCGCCACCAGGGGAGTCCCGGCAGGGTTTTCCCACTCGTGTCTGAATAGATGCTCTTTTCCCGAGATTTGGTGTCAGACGTTGGGGTGCCGTTGGGTTGCGGCCTCGGGGGTCCCAAGGGCCAATCCTA
>NW_015248087.1:0-535 GCF_001447785.1 Gekko japonicus | reverse complement strand
GACTGTGCGACTGAACAATAACAAAACCTAACTCATGCATTTTCTCCTTCAACTTAAAACCCAATGGAGGCACAAATGAGGGGGGGGGAAGGTTAGGATGGGGCATCAACCAAAAGTAGCTCTTGTGTTGTTAAATAAGAATTTGCATCTTGCTGGGGTTAATGAGACCTCAATAACTTGGACATGCAGTGTTTTATTTCACCCTGCTCAGACTCCGAGGGCCTAAGTGATCCCTACTGCAATTTTAGTAAAATATTCTAATTTTTAAAAAGAGAGAGAGAGAAGGGATTGAAACACCAGCAAGCAATTGATTCCTTTAGGAATGACTGGAACTCCAGATGTTTAATTTGACCCAGAAAAGCAAACATGGAGAAGAAGTGTGTGTGATAAGATTTGGGCTTAGAGTACCAGGCAAAGGGAAATTTTAACGCCCCCCATTCAGAGCTGACATATCCATTAGGCACAGTATACACAGTGCCTAGGGCCCGCAATAGTTTTAGGGGCCAACAAAAATGTTTTAATTTATTTTAAAATC
>NW_015248086.1:0-535 GCF_001447785.1 Gekko japonicus | reverse complement strand
AGCAGCCTTTATAGCCCAGATGAAAATAATTTGCCACAGATTTATTAGTAATTTTATCACATTCTATTGTCTGTTATAAGTGATGCCAAGGGCAGAGAAAAGGACAATAGGCATCTTATCTCAAACAGAGAACTGAGTCTCCAAACAGCCTAGTCATCTACAACAACAAGGAAAAATATGCATTCCACAATATGAATACTTTGCATACAAGCAGTTATTAACCAAGGACATACACTCTTTAACTACAGATAAGCCTCTCAGCTGATGTAAACAGAAGCCCTTGGAGTTTCAGTCAGACCTACATTGTTCTGTGAAGGAATGGTTGTTTGTGATGGCTCAAAACAGCCCAATACTGCACTGTAAAAAAAGTCATTGAAAAATTGGCATCTATGCTTGTCTTGATCAATTCTGTCCAAGCCATCTGATTGTGACTGAAGTAGAAGATAATATTAATACACAGTATTGAAAAATATGGTAGCCTAAGAGCCCTAGAGACTGGCTTCCTGTTCACCAATTAGGCCAATATTATCACCTT
>NW_015248085.1:0-535 GCF_001447785.1 Gekko japonicus | reverse complement strand
ACTAAAGAACGAGTATACAGCTTGTATCAAGAATGGCCTGCAATATGAAGGCCACTGACTTATAGTAAAATCAAATGTCTCCCCCATAAGCCAAAGCCAATGATTATATTTCGCGTGGGCAAGCAAGCAGCTGTGCACCCAAATGGTTAAGATTCCCAGGCTGGGCATCTGTGCAGCTGGAAGAAACAACAAGGTCAGACTAGAGATAAGCAGCAAAAAGCCAGACAGGATGAGCTGGCGTGAAGAAGGAGATGCCCCTCCACATTCCAACACAATGACAGGGTTACCTGACATCCTGCCCCCCCTCCCCCAAGGGGGGAGCCCGGTTTCTCCGGGAAGCGTTGATGGAAGCGTTTAATAAGGTGGGGGGCGGAGACATGTTCCTTCACCACCCATTCCCTATGTTGAGGACTGAAATCTGCCCATTAAATCAAATAATACAGTTTATCCTGCTTCAGCTTAGAGTCCAAAATATCAGCAACTTCATGATACGGTTCGCCTTGCACGAGCAGTGGAGGGGGGCATGAAGGTTGCG
>NW_015248084.1:0-535 GCF_001447785.1 Gekko japonicus | reverse complement strand
TTTTGCTCACAAGGCTCCGCCGCTTAGAGAGAACATCGCCCCTGTCTGCCTCCTACGCTGCTTGTCTTCTGGAGTCTGCCCCAGTATCCAGCAATGGAAAGGCACGCGCTGTTTCCCCGTCCTCTGACGCTGTGCGGCTCTCTCTCACTCCCAAGACAGAAGAACGCTGCTGTGTTTCAAACGTGCACTGGAACCTGAGCAGCCCTCGGCTGCTTTCTCTTCCCTTCACGGCTAAAAGCATCAGTTCCTGGGCTGAAGGAGGGGGCAGATCTGGTTCAAGAGCGGGGCAGCGTCCGGCTTGAGCGTCCCCTCTTCTATCTGGGCTGGACGTGAGAAGAGGCAAGCCGACCAGGAAGTTGGGTTCCTGGCTGCAGCACCGGCTCAAAATAGGTTGCATGTCACTTTGACGGCGGCGTGTGGGCGGTGGTGGTTTCAGCACCATGGCCAGATCCCTCCAGCTGCACAGGTGACTCTCAGGAAGAGGCCTTGGCTGCTGGAAGCCAATGGCCAGAGGCGGATGAAGGCTCACTGGTGC
>NW_015248083.1:0-535 GCF_001447785.1 Gekko japonicus | reverse complement strand
AGTTCACACTGGGAGGCGGGGCGCTTGGTGGGTGCAGGATGGTGGCAGCATAGGAGGCAGATGGTGAAGATAGGTAGAAAATAGGGTGAACCTCCATGGGGGCCAATCTCTGGCCCAGTTTCCCCCCGCCTCAGTGGCATCCATCTTTGTGGCAGGAGAGGGAGTGGAGGAGTCTCTCCTCCTTTCTCCCACCTCTCTCTCCCCACCTCTGGAGACCGCTTCCCACCCTCTTCTCGGAGCAGCAACAGATGGTTTCTTGGGCTGTGCTCGGCAGTGTTCTCCTCAGCAGTCCACCCTCAGATGGGTTAATCCCATCAGCTGGAAAGCCTTGCCATGGGACAGCCGCAGCAAGAGGGAGCTGGTTCCTCCTTCTTGCCGCTCTCCAGCACTGTCTTGGCCAGCCTGTTGTGCATCTTGCTCCTCACCATGCCCGTCTGCTTGCCACCATCTTTGCCATTTTTGCCTTTGCCACCTCACATGCCAATGATGCTTAGCATGGTGCTGCCGGATTTCCTCCACTTAAACAATTTGAAGG
>NW_015248082.1:0-535 GCF_001447785.1 Gekko japonicus | reverse complement strand
AGAGTCCGCCGCTCTTAGCCACTACATCAAGCTGGCTTTCTATGACAAAATCTGAGAGTACCTGTTTGGAGTCTTTAATATTAAAAAGCTCCCTTTCACGTGGTCTTTGAAATCAACTGTGAAGACCTTTTGCCTATCTGATTTGGTCTCCAAAGGCACTTCCAGACGCAGCAGCTGTATCTTGCAAACAGATCCTTAAAAAGCCAGCTGAGCTGACCTTCACATTATCAGGATCTAGTGTGGGCCAGCAGGCACATCAACCACTGGGCAAATCCCCAGGCCAACAGGTATCTTCTCTATAAGATACTTCCTCATTCAGTCTCAGCAGGACAAAGCAATGTCTGAAAAGCTATTCCTGAGTGTGCAAAGGAGCTGTATCTGTCCTGCAAGTACAAAACTCCCTCCCCAAAAGGCTTACTGAAAGTCCAGCCCTGAGCATTTCCCAGAAGCACTGCAAGGCATTTCCCTGTCTGAGCAGATCTTAACAGCAGCAATTAGACAAAGATGGGGTGATCTCAGTTATTATCCACTGAGG
>NW_015248081.1:0-535 GCF_001447785.1 Gekko japonicus | reverse complement strand
AGGATAGCTCAGTAAATCTCTCCTGGCCTCCCCTTGCTGGAACCATTTCAGTTTTCCTATGCCCTCCCTAACTTTGTATTGACCCAAATGGTACACTACACACACTGCAAAAAATCTAGGTGTGATTGGAAAAATGGCTATTCTAGAACCCCACAAAAAGGGCTGCAAAAGGTCTTCTGCTACCCCCACTGTCAGAAGACTTATCAAGAGGAAAGCAGTTTTATCTCAGACCATCACAGAAGAGCTCTCTGGTCTGGAATACATTTTGGAGTTTTGCGTAGGTAACAACAGCTGACAGACATCGGTTACTATGGTAACTAACAAAATGTCAAGCTGAATTTGTAAGGACTACATGTTTAAACAGCTGGACCTCGTATTTCAATCTAATTCTAGGAAGCTACAGATCCGGAGCCTCTGATGAAGTCCTTGATATGTGGGTTAATCATCAGTACAAAAAACCCAAAACAAACAATGTTACACATTGGATTGCCAATTCAAGAAGTCAAAAAGATGAGCTACATGAACCACACTTGAA
>NW_015248080.1:0-535 GCF_001447785.1 Gekko japonicus | reverse complement strand
TTCCAACCGGAGCAGTTTATGCCGGTTTAGCAGTCAGAAGGAAAGCAGCTGCATGTGACTATTCCTGACACTTCTGTCCATTCAACCACCAATAGACATCTCCGCTCTTTAGGAGGGTTGCCCCACAAATTAAGATCAAAATTCTTCATCTGTAAAATTCATTTTTGGCACTATGGAAGTTTTGCATGTTTTAGTGCTGTTAGCACATTTTATTGTGTTTTAAATTTCAAAAATGTTTGCCAGTTCTTGCAAAGACTCTGCTGGTAGAAGCAAGAGCTGTAGGAGCAGAATAGTGTGGAGCAGAAACCAAGGTGTGAGTAGAAAGCTATTTGAGAAATTAAAGTCCTTCCAGCCCTAGCCCCAACTTGAGGGCTTCTGAGTCTTCAAACGGCCATGTCCACACATTTCCCTGCAGTCCTAAGTCCACCAGATTCAGACAAATGCTTTCTGAAGAAGGCATTCGAGACTCTTAAGATTCCAAAGCCAGCACCAAATACCAGATTTGCACACTTGGATAATACTTAGATATACAAGA
>NW_015248079.1:0-535 GCF_001447785.1 Gekko japonicus | reverse complement strand
GTTCTTTCCTTTAGTCTTGGATCCCAATCCAACCTCCCCTTACTTGTTTGTATCCCACGGCTGCCACAGCTCCTCCAAAAAGGCAGCCCGAACACTTGCAAAAACAAATATTTGACGAGAATAAAGCATGTAAAGAAAGAAAGACTGGAGAAGAAACAACCGGTCTGTGGGTTGCTGGAATCTTAACAGTTCTGGTGATGAGAGGATGCTGTTGTCTAATGCATAAACCCGATAGTTGTGGGTGGCTAGAGAGGTCGCGTTCTGCCAATATGGCTTCAAGCCCATCCAATGACTGGGATTCCCATCTGGGAGAAATGCTGTTGTGGTGAACCCTTTGGGGTGCCACCTCATGCCAATCCACTTTAGCACTCTGCCCACAAAGCAGCTTCCCAAGACAACGGTCGATCCTTTATGTGCTCGGCAATCCTGCACAGCTATCAGATGTGGTACCAAGTGCAGGATTGTAGCTGGCATCCTGAGGGCCTGTGTTCAGCTTTAAAATGCAACACACAAACCTTTCCCCTTCCCAAGATAA
>NW_015248078.1:0-535 GCF_001447785.1 Gekko japonicus | reverse complement strand
AATAATTTTCTTTCAATTACATTCAGCAGAGGAGTCACAGCTGTGTCAGTTTTGCAAATCTACCAAGATTTACCTTCCTTGCGCTCTCCCCAACAACAAGAAGACTTGCGTGGGTTCGTGTTGAATACTTAAAGCTGATTTTTTTTGATAACTTAAACATTACTATGCTCCTCTGAGCCAAACACTCCCCAACATTTGAAATCTTGCTTTAATTCACATCTTTTCTCCAGGATTCCTCAAATCTTCATGGGAGGTAAAGTTTGCATGCCAAGCAGAGAGTACCTGGGTATTGCATCAGTAGCTCCAGTAATTTAGAAATGGAGGAAACATCTGCTTCCAGCATGATTTTGCTTAGTAGAAAAGCAGCAGGGAGACTAGAACTGCAATCCTATCCAAAGTTACTCCAGTCGATACTAACTAAAATCAATGGGCTTAGACTGGACGGACTCTGTGTAGGATTGGACTATGATGTTAGCTAAGTTCTAGGCTGCCTTTTGGCCCTGTTAAGGGTCCCCAGTAAAGCACACAGCGAAGT
>NW_015248077.1:0-535 GCF_001447785.1 Gekko japonicus | reverse complement strand
CTTGCGCTGGGCCTGGTTCAGCTCAAATTAAAAAAATAATAATCCAGGCCTCCAGATCTGTCAGCCCGGCAAATTTCACAAGCTCCGCAAACAAAAGGACGGTAACAAGGAAATAAAGAGACATTGTGGCCCAGAACACTCTGCTGTGCCGTTCCTAATTGCTTAAATTATACCTTTCCTTTAGCCTTTAATTGCTGGACATGTTAAAAAGGAGGAGGCTGCAACAGAAGCAAGCTGTTTCCATTGAAGTTTCGAGGCAGATACTTAAAAGCTCACTCCTGTCTACTTAGGATGCGATCTTTTTATCGTAAAAATCTGTCCGACAGGACGATTTCTTCCCCCTCTCCTTTTCGGAGCCAGACACACCCACAGACACTTTTTATATTTGCATTTTCCTTTGGGGGTGGATACTGTATTTTTAGCCGAGATTTACTATTTCAGAGGCCTCCGGAGCGGCTGGAAAGGTAGCCCAGCTGGAACCCAGCAGGGAAAGCCTCCTCCGTCCCTGAATGGGAGCCATAATATAAACCGTTCT
>NW_015248076.1:0-535 GCF_001447785.1 Gekko japonicus | reverse complement strand
ATGATTTTTGAGCTTACTTAGGAGCCTTATCATCTGTCTGTCTGTCTGTCTATCTTAATAGTGTGGCTTAGTATACTCCTATTTGAAAACATTTTGCAAATATTTGAGGTTTATGTACTTAATGTTAGTTTGGAAACAGGTTATAGCAAGAAGATGTCTTGGGGTGGTTTTATATGATTCTGAAGTGAATGAATTGCTCCTTTCTTGCCTGTAGTTTGATTGCAGGGGGTGGGAGGACCTGTTATCATAGGAACAGCAAGATCCTCCAGGATCCCCCAAAACACAATTCCATCTACTTGAAAGGAACACAACAGGTTAGCTTATATATAGGCTTACCATTTGCCCGCTTATGGCAGGAAACCTCCAAGGGATTGCTGCTGTCTGCCATCAATGCTCAGCTGGTCGGTGGGTGGAAAGGGGCCAGCCAAAGGGGGGAGCACAGTCTTCATCTCTGCATGATGACTCAACACCAGGGGCATTGCTGTAGCACTCGGCCCAAAACTTTATGGAAACCATAGAGTTTTGGGGTGAGTAC
>NW_015248075.1:0-535 GCF_001447785.1 Gekko japonicus | reverse complement strand
ATCCCCCGCTGCCACTTGGCAGCCCTATAATCTGAGGCTTGCTTGATAAGAGTCATTCATATAAGAAGGCATGTTCACTTAACACGTTCATAGCAAAGTTCTCAGAATGTGTAATGATTAAAAGATTTGGGCTGAACTTTTTTTTCCAGCATTATCTAACAAAGCCTCTTCTTCTTCTTTGCACATTTTTGTTTCTGAGGACCGCATGTGGGAAAAAGAACCTGAAAATCTTTGGAATTACTGGAATTGTCCTCTGTGGATGTGATCCAACAAAGGTTTATGTGCACGTGAGATAACTGTGCTCTCAGCTGGCATTTCTTTGAAGAGACAAGCTGCTTTTAGAGCAAATTTTTGTTGATATTTAAACTGAAAAATGAGGTTCATTTCAACATGTGATAGAAACCTCCAGCTGTTCAGCATTTTCTTGTATTAATTTTTGTTGTTGTTGCATCAGGTACCACCTGCAAATATAAGAACTACTGATCCAGCACAGATCCATGTATCACATATCACAAACAATTCCTTTAATGGCATT
>NW_015248074.1:0-535 GCF_001447785.1 Gekko japonicus | reverse complement strand
TTCATGGTCTGGTTGGCCTTGGAGGCAGAATTTTTAAAGGATGCTGTTTAGCAATCCTGCCAGGAGTGTGAATAGGGAGCAGGAGATTATTAAGGACCAGTCCCCCGTAACAATGGCGAACATCTTTGTTTTCTAAGCAGAACAGGCTGGGAACACAATTGAACAAGGTGCCTCTTTCTGAAAGGTGGCCGGGAGGGAAGAGGAGGAAATGGTGAAACGCAAACGTTTTTGGAAGTGGTCCCGGCCTGCCATTTGATAGCGTTTCCATTTGTTTCCTTCTTTCTAAATGGATTAAATAAGGCATTAACTTGGCCGGGTTAAAAAAATAATTGCCTCGTGCAGCGACACGCCATCCCCACCTTTAAAGAGAATGGCTATCAACTTCAAATAGACAGATTTGCAGTAAATATACTTCGTGGGTTGGTCATTGGCTCACGTGTTCCATTTGAGATGGTTTTTAAGCCCTGATGGAGCATGTAAAAGAAAATGAACCAAGGGCATGAGAGATTCTTCACCCAAAGAGTGAATAACACAT
>NW_015248073.1:0-535 GCF_001447785.1 Gekko japonicus | reverse complement strand
TGATTCAGTACAAGGCAGCTTCATGCAGTGTTACCATCCCTAGCTTCCACTTTCTATCATCCATTTATAAATAGCTGGTTTTTCACTGCGTTTGCATATCCCATCCTATCGGCTCGAAATATCTGGACGAAAGCCCAAGATCACAACTGGAACCAATTAGTAGCACAGTACTTACGGAGATTCTTGAGGGGGTCTGTGAAATATTATTGCCATCTGGGTCAAAGTTACACTGTTGGGTGTGCATGCATAGCAAGCGAGCGGGGCCAGCGTCGGTATACCCTGAGGTGGGGCCCAGGGCTCCTGGCGGGGCCCACTGTCATTGCCCCCCCACCCCCACAGCCTCCTCTGCCAGTGGCCTATGTGCCCCTCTTCTCTCACCCACTGGCTTGCAAGCGCTCCGTCTCCAGTTCTCTGAGCTTCCTGGGCTACCCCGCACTGCCGGAGTGTAACGATGGTGAGCATCACAGCAAAGGTTATTATTATTATCTATTAGACTTATTGATCGTCCTATCCCAGCTTGCACCAGGCTCTGGGC
>NW_015248072.1:0-535 GCF_001447785.1 Gekko japonicus | reverse complement strand
TGAGAAAATGTGGAGGGAGTGTCAGATGCGGAATCGCCCACTGGCTAGCAATCTCGGATTGCCCATTTCTCACCCTGTTTAATTCTGAATACCAACACGTTCACGCTGGGATAAATTCGGTTCCGGTCAAAACAAGCGGGCACTTTGGGGAGATCCGTTATCTTCAGCCTGTCTTTTGAAAGAGCTAACAAATAGTCAGAGTTACCGTCTGAAAACAGAGTGAGAAATGGGCAATCTGAGATTGCCAGCCAGTGTCTGTGGGAAGAGAGCCAGCCAATGTCTGTTTGTGTGAACTTCTGGGAAACGAATTGTGTGTGTCACTGGGTCCCCGGTAGAGGAACGCATTTCCTGCTATTTCCCCAGCTAATTAGGAGCTGTTTGTACAAAGTGTCGTGCAAGCATTACGACATTTTGAAAGGTTTGTCAGGAGCCCAAACACCACATGGAGATTTCTGTCTGTCTCTGCAGTGGTGTTTTAATTTCTAAAAACGTCAATAGCAGTGAGGTGGGAGGTAACCTTTTCAGGGCTAGCCCC
>NW_015248071.1:0-535 GCF_001447785.1 Gekko japonicus | reverse complement strand
GCGCTCCTAACCACGACACCAAACTGCAGATCCTGGAGCAGTTGCCAGTCAGGACAGACAAAAGGACCCGGATAGACCAATGTCCTGCCTCAGTATAAAGCAGCTCCACGTTTGTATTGCATGCATGTCTCCACCACAGAATTTGAAAGTGTCTTTTTACCAGGTTTATCGGTCCTGTCTTCCCACAAAGAACCCCGGACATAGAATTCTCTTGGACCACCGGCCTTTCTCACAGAGTTGGTGGCTCCATGCACAGGTTGCATGGCACTTGGACCGGAGCACACCAGGGGGCGGTGGATTCAGATGCGTAGAATCCACTTGAAATCGGCGGAGGTGAAATGTGGCCTAAAACTGCAGATTTGGTGCCACTTGGCTGGCAGGCAAGAGTGATGACAAGAGCTACTGCGTCTCTTGCAGGGGAGTCCTAAACTGATAGTTTCAGTGGGCAGCCCTGACAGTCTGCAGTAGGAAAGCTACTCCTCAGATTCCATTAACACCAGAGCTCATGTTGTTAGATTTATGGAGAGATCCCCAG
>NW_015248070.1:0-535 GCF_001447785.1 Gekko japonicus | reverse complement strand
AGGAGTTGCCCGAATCCTCCCAGTCATTACAGAGCCTATAATTGCTTGCATTGGGCAGCATGGAAAAATATAGCTCACAATGTGAATGGAGAACTAGGGACTACTATACTGCTTACTGATCCTGAATGTAGTCGGTATTCTACTGCAAAGCTTAGCACAGGGTTAAACCTTAACAGGCTGCAGATAGTTTCGTTAACATCAGAGGGATCGGGGATGTGGTTTCCATTGTGTGTGTTAACAATGAAAGTGAGTCAAATGTATGTATAAAATTCCTCTGGAAGTTAAATGTAGCTGCCTTTCTGGCATTAAGCCTGCTCCAGTTCACGACACAGGCAGGAAATTCATATGCAACCCACACTCTGGGCACACTACCAATACTTTGGAAGAATGGAGTGCTGGTAATAGTATGAAGGCAGGGCAATTCCTGGGTCCAACCGCTTTTCAATTACCATTTTTCAATTACTGTTTCACACTGACACTTGTAACACTGTAGAAGAACAGCCACTCCTTGCAGTGTTCTGCAGGCATTCCCCCC
>NW_015248069.1:0-535 GCF_001447785.1 Gekko japonicus | reverse complement strand
TAACTAACCTGGAATTGCCGCAGGTCCCATATTTTTAGGGCTCCGTCGTCACCGCCACTAACGATAAAGGGCTCGTTTCGGTTCCAGCTGATTACGTTGACGTCTGCATCGTGTGCCTGGCTGGTGGTCAGCATGCAGGCTTGCCCGGGAGCCGCCCTTATATCCCAGATCCTGATGGAGGCATCTGCAGAGCAGGATGCAAAAACCTGCCCCAAGAACAAGGTTATGGGATTGGTATGTGAGGCACAGCTGTAAGCCCACCCAGTGGCAAGACTCCCATGGGTCCCTATAGCTCAGCATCAGAAGCATTCAATGTGTTGCTGATCTGAAAGAGATCAGTGACCTAGATACTAGTAATCTTTGCTCCACACTGCTTCAGAGGAGTGCTCAAAAAAAGGTATATGCAAAGCAAGGCTTATACTGATGTACTCCCTTTCATATATAAAGATGCTCGCTTTGCGGGTCTGCAGAATTCAGGATTTTAATGACAGAATGATGGGGTGGAAGGAGACAGGTGTAGAGATAGAGGAAAAGA
>NW_015248068.1:0-535 GCF_001447785.1 Gekko japonicus | reverse complement strand
GACAGATGGAGAACCAACTTGATTCTTATATTTTCAGTCAGATGCTTCTGTTTTTCGCTTCTTCTTGCCAGAAGACTTAAATGTGCAACCTGACGTCGGCTTAACTGCCCCCCCCTCCCCATGTCCTGGTCCAGCCTTTCTTTGGCAAATACAAGGTATCAAGCGATGCACTTTCGTGTACTTGGAGAAAATTGTGGAAACCATAAGAAACCACAGTGAGCTAGATTGGGGAAGAATGGTACTTGAAGGAACCGCCATGGGGTTAATCTTCTAGCAGCCCAGGCTAAGGATCAGCAACTAGCCACCGCAGGGCCAGATCTGCCCTCCCCAGTTACCAGCCCAAATGAGGGCAATGTGAAGAGAGAAGTGACTGTGGGAACTGCTGGCAGTTTGTTTTATTTATACCCCGCATTCCTTTGTGACTCAAGGCAGGCTACAAATCCAAATTTAAAACATACAAAGTACAATGACACCCCAGCCTCACCACCAGTGCTTGCACCCTTCAGCTAAGGTTGCCAGCCTCCAGGTGGGGGCT
>NW_015248067.1:0-535 GCF_001447785.1 Gekko japonicus | reverse complement strand
GTTCCAGAATGTTCTGCCGGTCTCCTTCCAGTTCCTGTGAGGGAGACAAAGGACGTGGGAAGAAGTTACCCCGTTCACAGCGTGGCCCACACCTTTAAAGCCTTATACAGAGACTGGGACTTCCAGGCCTCTGCGATGTCTTTCTCCCACAAGTACATCCTTGCCCCAAAAGGTCATCTAGAGGTTCTTTGTTTGTCATCCTTCTTATCTAACTGGCTTAGGTCCAAAGGGGTGCTGAGAATTGTCTTCTCTCTTATGGCCCCCTCCTTTTCATCCTCCCTCCTGGGTGGTTAGACTGGCCTCCGTCTGTACTTATTATTTACTTTAAATATTTTTAGCTGCCTTTCTATCTTATAACACTCAAGGCGGCTTACTATATAAATAAAACAAGGGTTAAAAAAGTACATAAGAGACAACAATTCTCAATTAGGACTCTCGATAAATGAAACGAGTCAAATGCAGTTCTAAATACAACTGCCTCCTGAAGATCCAAAGTGTGTGTGTGTGGGGGGGTGTCAGCTATGCTGCCATGGGG
>NW_015248066.1:0-535 GCF_001447785.1 Gekko japonicus | reverse complement strand
TTTTAACAAATTATGGGAGATCCATTTGTAGATCTCTTTTGTCATGTTTCATTTTTCCATCGGTCCTCTATAATCCCAAGGGCTTTCCCACACAGCTGCTTCCTCCATAGATGGACCTGCAATCCTGATACTAAACCAAAAACAGAAGACAATAACACTACAAAAAATACCAGGTTGAGCATTCCAGTCATGCGAAACACCTCATTACGTTCCCTGAAAAATACTGGGTGATTATTCTGAGGAATGTAGTTAGATGCCATGAGCACGGAATCAATATTTTTATAGCATAATTATTAATAAATTATTCAACTGCATTCTCCCCTCTCATGTCCATATATTTGTTGGGGGGCTTTTCGTTGTCATTCTAGCTTTCCAAAATTCTGTATGCTGCTTTCCCAGAGGGGCCGCTCCAGGACACCATCTTTGACACTTCACTATAAAAGCTGTTGTGCCAACATTACTCTTGGGATAGTAAACATCAGCTGTTAAAGTATTAAACAACTGGTGAAGAGTAGGCTTGCCAAGTCCCCCCGGG
>NW_015248065.1:0-535 GCF_001447785.1 Gekko japonicus | reverse complement strand
CCTGCTGTTAGTATGCCGTTCCTATTTTGGTTTTCAAATATTTGATATTGATTGTCTTTTTAATTTGGTTTCTTACCTGCCTGCAGCCCTGATGTCAAAAGAAAGGTGATAAGCCCTTTATAAATACACAAATACCTTCCCAAACCACTGAGGAGTTGTGAAGGCACAAAGTTCACTGGGTTATTTGTGCCGATAATGCTGTGCAATCTCTGTGCTTTATGAAATAAATATTGACGTGCTGCGATTGAGATAAACAAACCCCTGTGCCCAGAGAAGTGGAATTCGGTGACCTGTATAAATTATTCAAATGAAGCAAAATTGTCTGGGGCTACAGTCAGATGCAGAATTAAGTACTCTTAAGGCCACTGAATGGGTTGCGGGATAGTGAAGTTGATTTGGTACGCTCAGAAGTGTGGGTTAAAGAAAAGCTCTGAAGGATGGCAGCGTTGGGCACTGCCTGGATCCACAACCTACACAAAACAGGAAATTTCAGGCGGGGAGCCATGTTAATCAGAAGAAGAAGAGGAGGAGGAGG
>NW_015248064.1:0-535 GCF_001447785.1 Gekko japonicus | reverse complement strand
TCTTCTTCTGCTGCTGCTGCTGCTACAGTCCAACAGGGCTACCCACCTCGACCTTTCTCTTCTTCCCATGAAAGCACACGGGTCAGGAGCAGAACCCACTGCTATGTACCCACTCCTCTGCACACCTGTCCACAGGTTATAAGTCCAACAAGAGCTTTGACTTGCTGCTTAGCTTGTCCATACAAAAAGGACTGTCGCCATCGCCCACTCATCTACATCTTATTTCCAGGACTGCACTCATAGCGCCATATGATTTTAAGGTCTTTTTGGGCATGGAGTTATAATGGTCGTATTATAGGGTTGCCAGGTCCCCCTCTGGCAACCAGTGAGGGGGAGGGGGCACTTCCCAGCAGCAGGGAGAGGCCTAGCCTGGTGACTCGGCGATATTGCTGGTAATGCTCTGATGTCACTTTCAGCATGCACTGGAAATGAGGCTACTGCATTGCGGGCGGTGCAGGATACTCTGATACGTGGGCAAAAACCCTGTTGTGTGTGCATGCGCGCGCGTGTGTAAACCCAATCCATTCTATGCTTT
>NW_015248063.1:0-535 GCF_001447785.1 Gekko japonicus | reverse complement strand
ACTGGGCTTTTTCGGGGCAGCGCATTCGCTGATTCTTACAACCAGTTTCTAAAGTTGATGGGATGCCGCCTACCTCTATCCTTCCACTCCACTGAGCAAAGTTTGATGCCTTCCTCCAGCTTAGGTGGCCGTTCTGTTGAGGAAGAGCCCCTTAAGTTGGAGAAGGGCTCCTTCAGCTGAAGGATGGTTGGATCCACTCTACTTATTGTAGCGCCCATATTACAGATAGGCCTCTTGCTGTTACCGCCTCTGTGTCACTACATCACTTCTGGGGGGAAGCCAGAAGGGACGTAAGGCAGCTCTAGAAATCACTGGATACTCTAAAGTTTTACCATAGAGTTTCTGGTGATTCCTAGATGTACCTTACATCACATCCAGGTTTTTCCCAGGAAGTGACATAGTGGCACCGAGGACGTAGCAACCTCCCTCCCCCATGTCTCTGCCCCAAGCCCTAGTTACAGACATGAAGAGAAGGCCTTGGCTAAACCCACAGACTGAATGCATGCTGGAAGCTCCAGGTGCGATGTCCCTGCCT
>NW_015248062.1:0-535 GCF_001447785.1 Gekko japonicus | reverse complement strand
CCACAATGGGCCTTATTCCCAGTACATACACAAAACCATATTAGACTATGTGCTCCTTTTCTACCTGCACATCTGGCAAATGTCATCTGCTGTTGACATTCATCAGGTTGGCATATGCTTCGAATGCACAGAACTAAACCACCGTTCCCAGGCAGCCGTGTGAGAGCACATAAACATTCTGTGATTGAGCATGCTTGCTTGACATCAATGGTCTAGTAGTCTGAACAAGCAGTGTGGGAATATTCGTGGGACATATCCAGACAACTTCCCCTCCCCACGCAGCACCTTTTGTGTTAGTTTATGTTAAACAACTCTAAGCACCTTTTATGTTATTTTTT
Organism: Gekko japonicus; assembly: GCF_001447785.1. Taxonomy (NCBI): domain Eukaryota; kingdom Metazoa; phylum Chordata; class Lepidosauria; order Squamata; family Gekkonidae; genus Gekko; species Gekko japonicus. The sequence continues at coordinate 197 of NW_015248062.1, read as the reverse complement.
CATCTTCTGTAGGATGCTTTGGGTGGACAGGAGGGGGAGAGGAACAGCTCTGGCACAGTGATGCGAGATTGTGCATGCATAGTGTTGGTGAGCTGGGTGCAAATCCTCCTGTGAAGGAGCATACAGTCAAGCAATCCAAAAGGAGGGGCATGGCCAGGGTTGTGGACAGGCCTGGACAACAAATGTCATCCCCTTCA
>NW_015248061.1:0-535 GCF_001447785.1 Gekko japonicus | reverse complement strand
GCGGGGGGGGGGGGGAGTGTCCTGTCACTTTAACAGAGGCTTTATGTAATGTTATTTACCAGATCATTTATTTCCATGCCATGAAAAGCTTTGACTGCCTGTTTCCAAATGTTAAGTCTCTATTATAGGATTGCTGACAGGCCTAGATATAACTGGTACTTACGAACTGAACAAGAACTAGCATATGCCAAACTACAATACCATCGAGGCCTCCTTATGAGATAACAGAGGCATTGCACTAATGGCCAGTCCTACAACTGGGACAGGTATTGGGGTATGTATAGAACTCTATTTGGATTTTTTTACATTCATTACTTATTTGTTTTCTTTATTATAAACACAGGACATTTGGATTATTTGCCCTATTTAATAGTTGTTTCTGTTTATTTCAATTGGAAAACACATTATCACCATTAAAATGTTTATTCTCTACCAGTTTGGGATGAAGTTGAAAGGGATAGTATTTTCACTCTTTGATGCCAGATTTCAAGTAGGTAGAAAAAGTATCCTCATGCACAACATATTTCATGCTGTA
>NW_015248060.1:0-535 GCF_001447785.1 Gekko japonicus | reverse complement strand
AAAGAAGAAGAGTCACAATTACAATGACTTAGAAAGTGGAGTGTTAATGAAGTGTGTTATTGCTAATCAATTCCTCCTCCTCCTCTGGTAATAGCCCAGACGCTGTGTATCAGTCACACTTGAGGTTAACCACCAACACCTCCGCACCTTGATCTTCAACCTGAGTCTTCCGAACGCCCCAACGCTTCCCTCTTTCTGCTTAAGTGAACTTCACTCATCAAAAGGAAAACACAATAGATATTATAGCAAGGTGTGTGTACAAGTTAATTAGCTGGAAATGTCATGTGATGGGCAGCTTCATAACCTGCTGTGTTTCTGCACATCTGCTTCCCACAGCACTAATTAAGGCTCCACTCTGGCACAAGCCTATTAAACTCACTTCGGAGCACACGCACGTCGGACGGGACTGCATGCTGTCCTACTTCTGGCCGTCCGCTACTCGAGTTGCAATCCAAAGCACATTTCTCTTGAAGTTATTTCTAGTTGATTTTCAAGAATACTTCACTGTCCGATGCTGGGGAGCAGTCAGAAAGTA
>NW_015248059.1:0-535 GCF_001447785.1 Gekko japonicus | reverse complement strand
CCAAGTCATTCATACATTATGAAATAGACAACTTATCTGGCACTGAGATCAATGCCTGTGTTGAAGAGACATATGACATGGCTCAGAGTAGCTTGCCAAGGATATCACTGGGGCTGAAGCTGGTTCTGTAAGCTCCAGTAAATTCTCTCCAAAGCCTCTTTAAAATACTTCATTTTTCTTCTTTTTCCATCTCACAACTTGGCACCATCCATTTCACAAGAGAGCAGGCTAGGAAACTTCTTTCAGTGACTTGAACAAGCTTGCCACAGCCCTGCTGTTTATATAAACAGCAAATCGCTCCATTTCTCCTCTGACAAGCCAGGGATGCTTTACAGAAATAGTCTGAAAATAAATTATTCATGAAGCAGGATTTCCATGAACTAACTAGAAGTTTTGTACCTAATGTATTTTTAGCCTGCTTGGAGTTTTATTTCCAGTGGTACAGTGCTAACAAAGTTAAGCTAGCTCATGAAACAGTTATCAACATCTTATTGGAATTCAAAGTCTTGATTAACACAAAGCCCTGCATGGCCTT
>NW_015248058.1:0-535 GCF_001447785.1 Gekko japonicus | reverse complement strand
TATTCCCAGTTTTTAGATCAGGATTGGCTCATAGTGTTAGTTTAACACATGGAAATGTGTCACATTAATACTGTCATGCCATTATTCACCATAATTCTCAAATTGCAGAAACTTTAGGAGAAACAGGGTCAATTTTAGCATTAGTAGACCCTAATGCATTCCATTTAAGGAGGGGCACTGGGTAAGAAGCCTGCAAAATAGCCTAAAATGGATTGTCCAACTGGGAGGTACAATCCCAATAATTAATAGAAGCTGACAAACATGCCTGATGATATAAACCAAGATCAGGAAAGCCAAATCCTCCTTCACTAAATGGGGGCTGCATACTCTTGAAAGAAATCCAAAGAGGTAAGGAACCCCACATAAATTTCCCAAATAAATTAATTCTGTGAATATATCTACAAGATATATGAAAAGGAATTGCATATACAACATATATAATCCAAGGTACAGTATTCATGTTGAGTGTATTTACTTTACCCCATAAAGACAGTTGTAAGATTGCTCATCTGTCCAAATCCAAGGATATATCAGC
>NW_015248057.1:0-535 GCF_001447785.1 Gekko japonicus | reverse complement strand
GAGATCCAAGTGCGGAAAGGACCAATATCACCTTGCCTGTCTTCTGTTTCTTATTCTTTGAGATGCAGATATCAACACCCAAGAGACCTTGCCTCCAGCAGGAGTGACACAATACTCCCGACTCAGAGATCAGAGGACTTCTGCGACACCTGTCTCCACCATAAAATCGATTACTGGTCAAAAGAGAAATAAAGGTCTGAGTGGACACAGAGGCGGTGGTAACCATTCTGAAACAGAAACTTCACATGTAAACTTCATAGGAACGCTTGCCTCAAATGGCTCAGAAGTCTAGCAATGACTTGGAAGCTCCTTCAGAGAAAGGGGACACCGTTCCCTTTCACAGTTGCGGAGGGAGATACTGAAGACACTGCAGCCGGTGGAAGAAAACCAGTAGAGACCAACGGAAGCCAAGATTCCATGATGACACCATAATACTGCATTCTTGTGTTGACTAGGTAGCAGAGAGACAGGCCAACAGGAGCAGGGAGCGAACGTGTTGACAGAGCAAGTAGCTGTGGTCCTTTCGCCCACAGTC
>NW_015248056.1:0-535 GCF_001447785.1 Gekko japonicus | reverse complement strand
AGCAAGGGAACCTTTACCTTTAGGAAACAGTAAACAGCAGTTAACTTTCCTTCTGGACATCAGGCACCATTGCAAAGTGATAAAGCCACTGACTTTTGAGGTGTTGTACAAAAAGTGCACTGGGGTGTAGGAACTTCCCCCAGAAATCAAGGTCAAGGCTATAGCCAGTGTATCTTGTCAACAGGTACAGCATAATTTTTGTATTTCTTCATATTTTTGTTTCCAGTGCCCAAAAAAATAGTTTCATTATAACCATTGCAGTAAATACGGATTCATATTTTCTATTAACTGTACTGTGGATGTAAATTCATTACTGGTGCAGAAACCAACAAAGCCACTTACTTCTGAAGTCTGCAGCTTTTCCAGTTGATTTTAGGACGAATCCAATGATACACGGGCTGAGTGTTCAGAAACTTCTGCTGGTACAGAATGCTGCAGCCATGCTGTTGAGTGGGGTGGTTCACAGGGACCGTACCACTCCAGTCTTGTCCCATCTATACTGAAGAAAAGGAGGAAGAAGAAGAGATTGGATTTA
>NW_015248055.1:0-535 GCF_001447785.1 Gekko japonicus | reverse complement strand
CTCCTCCTCCTCCTCCTTCAGCCAAAGATAAACGTAATTACGGGTTGCAGCTGCCCCCAAATTTACATAGCATTAATCTTTTTCTGATTAGGCAATGGACAGGTAACTGGCGCTTGACATAGTGGATGGGTTTTAAGTGAGTAACTGGGTGGGTAACTGGCACTTGGTATGGCCAAGGGAAGGTGCCCTGATTTAATGACTGATTTATTATGGACGAGTCATCAATGTGGTTCTTACATGATTTCGGAAACCAGGATGGGTGAGGGGCCAATGTACAAATGGTGGTCTTCATAGATCCCAAGATTATTGGTCTTTGACTCAAATTGCATTGTACTGTTTGTGTTCATTAATTTTGTTATTTATAGTCCACCTTTCTCATTGAGACTCAAGGCAGATTACACAAAGTGAGTCAATACAATCGACAAGATGGGACATTCAATAACCAAAGAAATAGGATTCGGGTTGTAGAACCAACCCAAAACCTAAAAAAAATAAAATAAACTGAAGCAAAGCATAAAACATGACGGAGAAATGA
>NW_015248054.1:0-535 GCF_001447785.1 Gekko japonicus | reverse complement strand
AGTGTTCTTATATTAGATTCCATATTAATTACAGTTCTTGTTCTGGATGTTCCTGTAGTTACTGCTTGGCCTGTTCAAATGCATACTTTTCAGTATGTGCAGTCAAAGTATGTGAACAGTCCTGTGTTAAGAGCCCACAAAGATTTTTATTTTATTTCTTGTAAACAGAAACCATGTAGGTGCCCAGTTCAGTCTGGGGCTATGGTGTGAAGGAGAAAGGCCTTAAACATTCTCTCTTGAACAGTTTACCTGAAACACAGCTTTCCAGAACCGCTGATTATGCCTTTGGGACAAAAATACAGGCATTCTGTATGCAGCCTGTACAAATTTCATCTTGTTTGACCCTCAGAGCTGCTTAGTGGTATGATGAGGAACTTTCCAGTCAGTCAAGTACATATTCCAGTCAGGGAGACGAAACTGTCCATTCTATCCACTGAGACATAGTGCAAAGCTTGTGAATGAGCTTTGTGGTCACAGTGGAGGCAAAGGTGGTTCCCTAGAAGTTAATTAATAGGGAGCAGAAGACTCTTATTAG
>NW_015248053.1:0-535 GCF_001447785.1 Gekko japonicus | reverse complement strand
GGTCTTTTCTTTCCCATCAATGCTGCAGTCATGTCATGCTTGCTGAGATCCAGGAAGAACTTGGTTTTCTGAAAGCTATCACAGACCATCAGGGTTTCAGTGCAAATGGTGACTACATAAAATACAGCTTGATACTCCATGCTGGCTACAGTCTATCCTGGATCAGGACCATCAGCTCCAGCACTTTATCAGCAACAGCAGGTAGTGAAATGCTCCTGGGAGGTTCACAGAACTGTCACCTTCTCCATGTTTCATCCTGGTATTTATAGATTTTTTCTTCATTCCCTGTGGGTTTGGGAACTCCTTTCTCGTGACATTCAAATGAAAAGGAAAGAAAAAAGACTATGACTGACTACAGTGGGTTCCATATGGGACCAGGTTAGTGCGGTTTCTCTGGTGCTGGTGCAGCTGCCAGTATAGCACAGTGACAATGCAGTTTTCACATGCCAGGTTCTTCCACACTTCCTCTGCCCCAGTCCTCCAGAAGCAGCCACCCCCCTTCCCCTGGGCCACTGGGGCGTTTTCAATGTTTTTT
>NW_015248052.1:0-535 GCF_001447785.1 Gekko japonicus | reverse complement strand
CGGTGGGAAGCTCCCATAATATAGGGAAGTATCCAGACAGTGCTGTGCCCAAAGTGAGTGAGACTCATCCTGTATTGCCCTCTGTTGCTTCTTCCCCTTTTCAACCTTCTAAAGGGCTTTTAAAATTCCAGGCTGAGTGTCACTAGAGCACTGCAGTGTGGTTTGCCAGTGAAAGAAAAAGGGTGGGGAAAGGGGAGGTTTCTGGGCTGTGGGGAGCTGGGGGCATCTACTAAAATCACGGAGTAGATGTGACAGAAGAGAAAGCCCAAGGAGTGGGAGCGGCAACACTGCAAACGTGGCCAGGATGGCTGGGAAGGGGGTACCTACCTCCCCCACTTGCTGCAGCAGCCCTGCAGTGAAAGCGTCTTTCATGCTCCACTTTTTATGCCCTTTACCGCAGCTGTGCAACCTGCTCTAATTATGAATATTTATTTATATATTATAAACAGACATAAACATTTCCTTTCCCTTTCCTCTGGTCAGTCACTAACTACCAACCCCATCCTTCTGGAACATTCCAGATCCTTCGTTGTGT
>NW_015248051.1:0-535 GCF_001447785.1 Gekko japonicus | reverse complement strand
GTCAAGTCTTTTATGACAAAGGATATATAGACGCTACTGTAGGGCATCTCGTTCTTACTGAGGGGAACTGAAGATTTGGTGTGGAAAATGTGCCCAATAGAAGGGGAGATACAGGGCTCGTCATATGGAGGTTCCGCTCATGGACCTCTACCCCATGAAGCGGTGTAATTTCCTTTCAAAGCCTGTGGCCAAAGAGGGAAGGGGGTGAAAGAGATCCCTCCAAAGCATGCAGCGCCTTTCTCTGGACTGAACACATCTGAAAGTCGTGTTCCTGTATCAAGCGACAGAGCACAAAGCTTTGAACGCGACTCCTAGATTTCCAATCTGCCTTTTGGATGCAAATCTGCATGAAACGTCATCGGGCCTTCGTCTCACCTCTAGGCTTTCTACTATATAGCAAGGCTCCTTTTTGTCTCGTTACCAAAATGCCGTCTCCCTCACAAAGCAGAATATAAAATGCTTATTTGAATACCCGACAGATGCTGCGAGTCCCACCTATCGCGGTTCCTCATATCACCGGCAGGTCACTTCACTC
>NW_015248050.1:0-535 GCF_001447785.1 Gekko japonicus | reverse complement strand
CCCTTCCCCCTAAATTTCAAGGCTAGCATACCATCCAAGGGTACAAATTAACTGATACATCCAGCTTTGGACAATTTAGGTGGCGAGACATTCTGTTTGGTTCCACCCCTCAACCCCCTTTCCCTCCATCCTTGCTTGATTAATGTCACTGATGAAAGCCAGGGGTGCAAACGCTGCCTCCCTCAAGAGTCAATATGGGTGATGCAAGGAAATGCTGTTTTCAGATGCCTCAGTACTGATAGGTAAGAAGCTGTAAAAACATCCTAGTCAGAAACACAGCTGCCAAGCACATAAAAGGAAATTAACATCCATTGTCATGCTTGGAAATCTACCAGGGTAGGTAGACAGGCTTCTCAGCTTCCTTTATCTCTGTGAACTTCACAAGATTTTTGCATAGAGATTCACACTATTCAAGTACGTTAACTCATCAGATCCTGGACCAGACTGGGGCGTTAAAACAGCCCAGAAACAAGGCTGGAAGGCAGGCCTATATTGCCTGTATTTTTGTGCTGGTCTATGACCTTAATAAACCATT
>NW_015248049.1:0-535 GCF_001447785.1 Gekko japonicus | reverse complement strand
ACTACACCAAACTGGCTCTCTTATTAAAAATCTCTTATTACTGTAATAACCTTTCTCAAATTGCTATTCCCATAGAAATACTTTAATGTGGCATAACGATAACTGAGAATGCATTAAATTTGGTGCGTAAATATAGACACGTCCAGGGTATTAGCATCTGATCCTTTCACATGTTACTGATGGTTGTCTGCGTTAGTGAAGGAAGAATGGCATCTTCCTTGGACTGTATCAAAGAAATGTGCTCTGGGTTTAATGCTTTTCATTTCATTACTCTCTGAGAAGGGTGTACATTTGGAAAGGTTTTTTCCCCCTTGAAGACACTATAGCAGTGTGGATCATCTTGCCAAAAATATCCTGATTCAAATGCTCTAGAAGGCCTAAATCCTTCCTGAGTCTTCCCATTTCCTTGGAAAAACCACTGTTGGTCTACTTGTCTGCAAATTCATGGTGGCGGATGTCTCAATTACAGCCATAATGGGGGTATTCTTGTTACAGCTCTCCATTCAAACATATCCTCAGGGCAGCCAGTGTACAT
>NW_015248048.1:0-535 GCF_001447785.1 Gekko japonicus | reverse complement strand
TTTTCTGACCTCTGAATAATTTTTCATTGTAGTTTATGGCACATTCATGATTTTAATAACGTTCTGAAGTCCCAGGGATGTGCAGAAACCATCAGAAATCTCTTTAATTTAATACGTTGTGCCTGGAGATTAAGTCGCAAAGAAGCTGCTCTTCTTGGCTAATCCTACAGACCACAGACGCGTGGGAGAAACAGGAGGATTTTGCTCCTTCCTTATAATTTTCATTCTTAGAATCAGTTTTGTGAATCTTTCCAACTATGTAATCCTCTCTAGATAACAGATGACCAGTTTAAACGTACATTGCCAAGTCCAATCCACAGACACTGAAGAGCATCTTCTGGATCATTGATCCATAAACGTACAGCCCACCCAGCTTGGCCTACTGAGGCAAGATCTCCTCTTCCTTGTTCTGTCAAGATAATCTCCATGTGTTTACTACATCTTTATCCACTATATATTAAATGTTCTAACTTCCTTAATTTTTCAGTTTGCTGTAAGAAATAGCTTACTACTCATCATCAGAGGGTTTCAAAGA
>NW_015248047.1:0-535 GCF_001447785.1 Gekko japonicus | reverse complement strand
TGCCTCCTCCAGTGAAGTGTTTAGAGAAACCGCTCAGTCGGTGGAACTTCAGCATTATCGTGGGACGGGAGGCTAAGTGGAATCTTCAAAACCATTAGGGCTGGTTCACACATGCCCATCCGCTATTCGGTTTCTCTAGACCTGACCATAGTACAATGGGGGCTGCATGTCTGAAATGACTCCATTGAAAAATGTTCCGCTGAAGATAGCATGTGTTCAATACGAAATTTCTCTCTGCAATGGTCTGGTCCAGTCCCATAGGCTGAGCCGTCACAACACGACAGCTGTCCAGATATGAACTGTTCCTTAATCAGGGGTAAGGGCCAATCCATCTAAACACTTCAATTTCAATGGGCTTCAATCAATTGCTGCCCATTAGACTGCTGTACTATAGAAAGTGATGTCCCTTATCAGAATCAATATACACAGGAAAGCCAACGCAGCAAAACATTTAGCCTGCCCATTACTAGCAATTGCACCTTTGCAGATGGAGAAGTCTCTTCTTTGCCAGGGCAAACTCAGAAATTATTGTCTG
>NW_015248046.1:0-535 GCF_001447785.1 Gekko japonicus | reverse complement strand
CTGGTGATGTCACATTGAATTGCAGTACTAAAAGTAGTCCTCCCTGTACCACTCAGAAATGCACTACAGGGCATCCACAGGATTGTGTGATCACAGTCTTGTGCCTTTGAAGAGATGGACTATTAACTATACACCAAAAAAAGACATGGAATTTAACTATACACTTAATATAGTTAAGCTCTTCATGCCAGATTGCCTCCTATTTCTATATTACATTGCGCTGGCTGCTACAAGCAGGCATGCATAAATGTCTCAGGATCAAAATACATGATACAGAGAAGGATTATGATAGGTTGTTGGTGGAGACTTCTAGACTATATAGAAGATTATGATAGGTTGGTGGTGGAGGCTTCTGTAACAGCATAACTTGTAGGAAAAAGGAGGCCTAATTCAGAATGGAGCCCAAATTAAAATGAATTGCTTAATAATTAATAATGACAAAACTTTTTTAAAAAAATGTATTTTTATTTGGATCCCTTCTACACTGGATAGAAGGCAACTTTAATTAGCACTAGATAATCACTTGAAAGACAGC
>NW_015248045.1:0-535 GCF_001447785.1 Gekko japonicus | reverse complement strand
GCCCACAGGCCCTGTGTTGGGGACCCCTATACTACACAGTGCAGCCTGTTACAGAATCAAGATGTTCACAGTACTGATGCACCTGACCCAAAGGAGCTATTTATTTGAAGCACGGAAAATACTTTGCAGGGTACATTTGCCAGTGTGCACTGCCGCATGCGTCTTAAAGAAGATGCCATTGAGGCAAGTTCCGTTTGTCCAAAATATGTGAATGTGTCAGCAGGTAGGCAACTGGTCGGTAGAGAATGCGACGGCCAGTTCAAAGAATCGTAGCTCAGCTGTGCACCCATCCGGCATAGTCCACAATAGCCTTTCAGTTCAAGGCTAAATTAACCTGAGCGAATTCATGCCTCCAGTGCAAGCTAAGCAGAATGTCATCAAGATTAAAAACCACCTGCACAGAACACTGTGAAAGAAACTGCACCAGGACAAACAATACCTAGCTCCCAGGTGTTTTCTCTAAGTAGCCCAAACCTGCAATCCTAAGCACACATTATCCCTGAGTGAGGCTTATTTATTGACAACATCGCAACTT
>NW_015248044.1:0-535 GCF_001447785.1 Gekko japonicus | reverse complement strand
CTGTTTGTGCCCATCCCTACTTACATCGGTTTACTTTGGTATATAAGTATGCAAGCTTTCAAGTTGTAATCCATCATTTCCCCAGTCAGAATGAAAAGACTGGTATTTGTCAACTATATGCACAGACTAAGGTTACTTTTTAAAATAATGAGTTGGATCATACAGCTCCATAGTTAGAAGAACCTCTTGTATTGGCAAAAGGCTTCATGCTTCAAGAAAACTCTGGCAGTACAGGAACAGAGGCATAGGATCCTACTCTGCATGGTCACAGTGCCAGAGGGGAAGAATGTGCTGTGTCAAAGAACTAATACAAAATACTTTTAAAAGCTGATGGTTTACATTGGGACAATGTTGCACGGAGAAAGGGAATAGCATTGCCGTTGTTGACCACTTTCATTATCAGGTGAGTGCTAGAGTGGAGCTGTGGGGTGGGCAAAATGGAAGTCCCTTGGGGCACCAGAGTTTCCCCTGTTATAGCGTCTGTGCAGTGCTCTGCATTTGCAGTTGGCTTTCTATACAGACATATAGATCAAAG
>NW_015248043.1:0-535 GCF_001447785.1 Gekko japonicus | reverse complement strand
TTACGAGCAATAATATCTAAATGCGGTAGAACGTGAAATCAGGAGAGGTTCTGAAGTGTATTGGCAAGTCAAACTTATATGTAATTAAAGTGCCGTCTTAAAGCAGAGTCGTATCCTGCTAAGCCTTCAACAGGCTCCCCATAGGATTGTGCTGCAAGTTATGTTTCTATTTTGTTTATACTTTTTTAGCATTTTATACTCTCTCTTTCAAGACCGCTACCTGTGATCAGTCAAAGAAATGAGCCTAAATGAGCAAAAACGGAAGATCCAAATACTGTAAAATCTGGTCTAATGTAGGATGGTTGTGCTACGATGAGCACTTTATTTTTCATCCGCTAGGACCCACTGATCTCTAATATTGATCCTCTTGTTATTTCAGGGCATTCCCGGCCCCAAAGGATTTCCTGGGTTCCTAGGACATCCAGGTCTTCCGGTAAGTTTTTTACTCCACGGCACTGAAATGATGAGCTAAACCAAGCAAGTTCAAATGGGGGCTCTTAAAATGGGTGCATTTCTTATCATTCCTGATCATTAG
>NW_015248042.1:0-535 GCF_001447785.1 Gekko japonicus | reverse complement strand
TTTTTTCCCATTATCTCCTGTCTCCATTCTCCTCTCCCTTCCTTGCATTTGCATCCCTGTCCTTTTTCTAGTCCAGTGGCATGAAACTCGTATCTGCAGTCCCAAATATGAGGAAGGAACCCATGCTGTGGCATTTGCTCATGCCTATGTTGCGGCCACCATTTCTAGGAAAAACAGCACTGGCCAGGGCCTCTGTATGATCTCCAGAGGACATAAAAGAGCTACACTGCAGTTGTTCCCATCTCATAAAGGGAATATAAAAAGGTCCATAACAGGATGTATGTTTTTACAGCTGTGGTGTGCACACTCAGGAACTCCCTCCCTGTACAAGTTAAAACAATTTCCCTCCTTCACTTATTTGGTGATGTGTGCTGATTGGATCTTTACTCTCCACAACAGACCTAACCTGATCAAAAATGCCCCTGTCCCCCCAGATGCTCTAAACCCTACCCAGACAAGTGGTGGGACATGTTTGAGTGGCAGAGGACTGGCTTTATATGCTGAAGATCCCAGGTTCAATCCCTGACATATCCAG
>NW_015248041.1:0-535 GCF_001447785.1 Gekko japonicus | reverse complement strand
AAAAATCACCATTAGCTGACAGCATTACACCACTTCTGGGGAAAACCCAGACATGGTGTTACTGCATTCTAGGAATTGCTGGAAACATTATGATAAAGCCATAGAATTTTTGGTGATTCCTAGAGTAGACTGATATCACATCTGAATTTTCCCTGGAAGCAGTGTAATGCTCTTGGCCAACACCAGCCCTCCATGTCCCTGCCCCACAACTCCCACTGGTCGCCCACTGGAAGCTTCTGTGGCTAGGCTGTTGGTTAGTACAGTGGAAGTGGATCAGTATCAACTAGAAGTGATTCCATTACAGGGAGAATACAACGAGGTTACAGTCCCAGGGCTAGAAGAGTACACAAAGCACTCTCCTGGATTCTTCAGAGCCAATCCACTCTTGCAGGCAAACTGGGCAGCAGGAACTTGGGGAAGTCCTGGCTCAAGTCACAGACACAGAATGTTGTCAGATATTGAGTCATTAATCCATTGGATGCCCATGGGTCTGATATTCAGTGGGACAAAACACTCCAGACCAAGGAGACTAGTG
>NW_015248040.1:0-535 GCF_001447785.1 Gekko japonicus | reverse complement strand
TTTGCTCTGCTGAGCTTGGCTGGCCCACAGCAGTGAGGCTGGTGGTACAAAAATTCCTTATGGCTGTCAGTATGGCACCCATCTGCTGTAGGGCAAGCACAGAGACTTTGTGTCGTTGCATAAAAGATTGGTGGAAAGTGGGAGTTGCCAGAAAACTGCTCTGGAGATAGGAAAACATTGGTAACAAAGATGACAGGGAGAAAGGAAAATAAACCAGTGTGGGGTGTTCCCAAGACAATATTTTTTATTGTAGGTTAATAAATCTAAGATGGGAATTTTTAAACTCTGGTATAGGCACCCTTGGTGATCCAGGAAGGCCTTGACAAGAAAAATTAAGTGACTGAAGGCCTTTTCTGAAAGCAAACAGTGATGAATTCGGAATGAAAACACTGCTCCTTCTGTACTCCAGTGCAGCAACACCAAATGGAGAAGGGAGAGAAATGAGCGAATGCTGTGTGTGTTTCATTACAAGTATCAAGCTGGAGGGCAGAAGGAGACTGGCTTTGATTTGGAAGACCTTCAAGCAGCCCCCTGT
>NW_015248039.1:0-535 GCF_001447785.1 Gekko japonicus | reverse complement strand
GGGGGGGGGAATGCTGTGATAAAAAATATGATAGATAGACTGGAAATTCCCCCACCTCATCCAGAGCCAGCTTCTGTCAAGCTGGACCTAGCACAGGGTGAAGCACAGGGAAAACCAAAAACGGTCTCCTTGAAGTGTGCAGGTCTGCCTTGAAACTTTGTGTGCGGTCAGAGCCTGATGGGACCTGGTCTGGGCTGTTATTGCTAAGAGTCTTCCTGTGTTCCCTCATTTGGTTTAGAGCGGAGTGGTGGCACTCTTGCGGGCCTCAGGTATTAGGACCTTGGCTCCTGAAATGGGACTCCTGGGCTGTGGTACGGAAAGGCCTTGCCAGGCCAAACTACACTACAAGGAAGCGTGGCAGGCCTAATAGGCAGAGCTGATTAACCCAGGGATTTTTGACACTGTGCTTCTGGACCAGGTAAAATTGGGGACTCGGCCAGAACTAGTCAAACTCTTGTGTTAAGATGCACATCTTCCCTTTATCTAACGGTAGTGTGCGGGATTGTGACCCTGTTGAGATTTACCCAAAGCAGGT
>NW_015248038.1:0-535 GCF_001447785.1 Gekko japonicus | reverse complement strand
ACCTCGCAAGGGGTACAAGACAGGGGTGCCCATTGTCGCCACTGATTTTTGCTATCGCAATAGAACCTTTGGCGAGACAACTACGGGATACAAAGAGTTTTTCAGGGGTATCCATCAACGGCTCTGAGCATAAGACAAATTTATATGCTGACGATCTAACGCTATATATATCCAACCCAACCAGATCTATTCCTTTGATACTTCACATATTAAAAATTTTTGGCAGGATATCTGGGCTGCAAATCAACCATGCCAAATCAGAGTTATATCCAATCTGTGTCAAGCAAGAATCAGAAGAGGCTCTACATGGCCTTTGCCCCTTCAAATGGGTCCAGGACAGCTGGAGACACCTGGGAGTGAAGATACCAAACAACCTAAAGGATCTAGGCAGGTTTAACTATGCCGCCTTACATCTCCAAGTCAAGGCAGAAATCGATAACTGGAGATCCCTTAAACTAAACTTACCGGATAGGTTGCATCTGATTAAGAGTTGTGTGGTGCCGAGATTTCTTTTTCTTTTCCGGGCCTTGCCAAT
>NW_015248037.1:0-535 GCF_001447785.1 Gekko japonicus | reverse complement strand
TCTTCAGCTGAGAGTGCTGCTTGCTGGTGGCAAATTCACAAGAAGATCAGGTATTTGCTGCCCTAATGAACTAATTCCCATATCAGCTAACCAGATTTGTTACCTTTAGTTAGGGTCAGTTCAACTTGCAAACTCATTCATGGCAAAGTTTGCAGCATCCCTAAGCAATGCCAGTTCCAGTTTATGTACTGGTGGTGAGTTCTTATTAGTCACTTCTTAACTCTGAGATGAAGGATGATTGGATTCTACCAGTTATTTCCCTTTGGTGGTTTGCTTTCTTTCTACTCGTGGATTCCCTTCACAATGTAGTTGGAGCGAAAAATATTAAACAAGTCCCTTTAGAAAATTTTAATAAAGATCTGGATGCATTTTTTCTGAAGATCCCTGAAGTGGGGATATGAGCAACTGGCAGCCTCCATTATTTGATCTCCAATGTCTACAAGTAGCAGATTCCTGAGTGGGTAAAATCACCTGGGTGTATACCTTCAGTGATCCCTGAATTCCAGAAGTGTGCACCCAAGGCACGTTAAAAAAA
>NW_015248036.1:0-535 GCF_001447785.1 Gekko japonicus | reverse complement strand
CCACCTGTGTTATTTTGGCAGACAGAATTGCAACAATTCAGTAAGATGGATAGGTCTATAGGATCTTCATCCTTAATGATTATTGGTGTGAGAAAGGGAAAAGGACTGTACTGAAAAACATAATTTATTGGAATGAATTGTGTTACCAGGTACTTGCAATGCTGGTCTTCTGTCAGCATCAATTCACAGCTATCCACCAAAAGCAGTAATGTTTTGCACTGTTACTGGCAAGGGCATAACATGATGACTGTTGTAGGTGTGCAGATGTATGCATTTTAATACTGTGGATTCATTTCACATAGTCTACAGTCTCTGGTACTTGACTCCTCCACTGGTTCCCTTCCAATACAAGTTTGAGTCTGAACAGAAATGCTATAACACAAAAATATTACTTGTATCTTGTAAGTACCTGGTTTAGTCCTTTTGGTATGATGAGGATCCATTTGAAAGTGCCTTATATCAGTCCATCTGTACCCAATATACTTTATCCTAACTCTTAGTGGCTCTCCAAGGCAAAAGTCTTTCATATGCTTTT
>NW_015248035.1:0-535 GCF_001447785.1 Gekko japonicus | reverse complement strand
AGGAAAGCTGGACAGAGCTGGAAAATGTCAGCACCACACAAAGGGGCATGTTAAAACAAATCAAGGCACTGCAAAAACTCTAGGAAACAATGGCGATTTTGTCATTGCCTTAGCACCAGCTGGGAGGGATGGGGTTGAATTTTGTAGTGCCACAATATCAGAAAAGGCTCTGCCCCTTATAGCCACCCCACTGTACTTCAAGTAGTGTGCGATGAGAGGGATTTTCTGACTGAACCTGTTACCACAGAATGAGCATTCCTTCAGTTTCTCTCCTGTGGAGATTCTCCTGTGTTTGATCCGGATTCCCATAGTATAGGACGCTCTTGCCACACTATGGGCATATCATGACTGTTCCTCTCCTGTGATTAACTAGGCTTGCTTTCTATAGGAAGCTTTTGTCACTCGAATGTCCATTTTGTTTCTCTCCTGTGTGGATTTTTGTGTGTTCAGAAGATCACAGTGTTTGTCACTCTGTGAGCATTTCTGTGGATCATCTCCATTGTGGGTTCTCTCATGGATAACAAAATGAGATCTC
>NW_015248034.1:0-535 GCF_001447785.1 Gekko japonicus | reverse complement strand
TTTTGCCCTCATGGTGTGATCCTGATAGCAGCTGGCAGTTCACTCACTTGGAAAAGGTGTTCCCTTGCACCTGATGTCTGATTGTCTCAGTCAAAGTCATACTGGGGGAATCCAGAAACTACATCGTAACAAATCCTACCATGTAATTTAACCATCTGGTAGCACCTGTAACTGGGACTGATTCTCTAGTTTCATCCACCCACTGGATGAAGACCACTTTTGTCCTTGCCTCGATAACTTCAGGATTGCGCTACTGTACTGTACTCTTCATGGAACTGACATCTTTTCTTTTAATAAATGTGGATAAGAGTGAGCATGAGAGTGAGACATCTGTGCTGCCACTGGCGCCTATGCTGGTTTTGAGCTTGAAAGCCCTGGCATATCCCAATACCTGATGTAAACTTTCTCTCTCTTTCAGGTCATCTGCCAGTGGCCCTTGCTTTGGTTAGAATTGCAAGTCAACACCAGATTGACCGGGTTTTCAGCAGGTGCTCCAACAATTTGGGTTGTTTCCTCCTGCTAGATCGTCATTTTG
>NW_015248033.1:0-535 GCF_001447785.1 Gekko japonicus | reverse complement strand
ATCCCTCCTGGGAATGCATCTTGAGATACAAAGTGCCAGCCAATGTGCTACCTCTAACAATTTAATCGCATGTGTCCAACCTGGCATGGCACTCACATTTGTGAAAGAGGGAGCAACCGTTTCTACCAGTTCCCCCTCAGCCTGCAATCAGAACCCCATTTTGCCCCAAAGTTGTTTCTCGGGGTCTGCTGACTCACCAGGAACCCAATGGGGCTGGGGGCAGGGATTGCAGCAAGAAAGGGGAAAGGGGGGAAAGTCCCACTCTGCAAGCCTGGATGGAAACATGCCCATGGCAATGGAAGGTGTCCCTCCAGCCTCATTTCCAGTACACATTTGCTTGCTCAAGATAACCCTGATGTGGCACTTCTGAGGTTGGGTTAACTGCCTGGCTCTATAACCACTGACATGAGCACCAGTGACCCCCCCCCCATTGATTCGGGACTGCATATAGCAGTTGCTCCTTTACGGCTGCTCTCTGCACCAACAGAAAGTTCAACCCAGGAGGTAAAAGAACCACATTTCCACATTAACTTGG
>NW_015248032.1:0-535 GCF_001447785.1 Gekko japonicus | reverse complement strand
TGAGGTCCCACCCCTTCCCAAACCCCGCCTTTCCCAGACTCCATCCACAAAATATTCAGGGATTTCCCAATCCAGGTCTGGCAACCCTAGTCTCATGCACAGAGCACCTGATTCTGCAACACAAAACAGGGGTAGGTGAAACTGAATTCTCTCTCAGCCTCTGGTTCCTGTATTTCTGCTCCAGTCTGAGTTCCGCTTGAACACGCAATGATACTTTCAGTTTCAGGACTCAGCTTGGGAAAATGTCTAGTCATACCAATGATTCTGAGTATGCACAGACCGTTTCTGATCACCACTTAGTTACCTCATTCCTACCTCCCCCCCCCCGCAGCCCCTTTTATGAGATGGGCCTTGTGCTCTACCATGTCTCCATTTAATAAATTAATCTCTGTCCAGTCTTCTCCCTTGAACTGTGGAAGGTTTTATGCATTCTGTCGCTTAAAAACTTACTCAGCATTGAGATTGTGTGGGGTACTGTACTGAATACGGAAGTGATACTGTTATCCCTGGCCAGAGTGTGTGTGCATGAGAGAGG
>NW_015248031.1:0-535 GCF_001447785.1 Gekko japonicus | reverse complement strand
GGACAGTCATGGGTAGTTTCCCCATTGATACTAAGGCTGTCAGCAGCACAGTGGCAATATGGCTTCCACGTGGCAGGTTTTCCCATAGGTTCCCTGACCTGCTCCCCCAGCAGTGGCCACCCTCACCCCACTGTACCACCAGGGCTTTTTTCAGTTATTTTAACCAGCAATTAAATATTTGTATATTGATATAATGTTGTACAATATGCGTAACAGGTTCTCTTAATTCCCAGCTTTCATTTTTTTTTTAAAAAGTCTACAGCCTGTTTCATTGAGGAGATATAACGGGAAAGACAGACCTCCATAATGAAAGACTCGAGTCCCTTACATTACAATGTCTTTCTTCTTCTATCTCATCAAGGAAACAGGATGGAGACTTACTTTTTTTAAAAAAAAATGAAAGCTGGGAATTCAGAGAATCTTACACATATTGTTATAGCATTATATCAATAAAATGATACAGTGGCTGATTATTATTTTTTTAAAGCCCCTCATATCAAGGGGAGGGAATCATGGCTGTGTGGAAGGAAGGGAG
>NW_015248030.1:0-535 GCF_001447785.1 Gekko japonicus | reverse complement strand
ACTGGAGACCCCTTGGCCGTCTTTGGATTCTGTTCTTGACTCCTTCAGCCTGCTCTCCTCTGCCAATATTGACAGGATCCTGGGCGCTGTCAGGCCGACCACATGCATCCTTGACTCATATCCCACATGGCTGGTTAAAGCCAGTGGTGGGAAGTTACTGGACCCAAATGCAAGATTTTGATGGGTGAGCATCAACAAAACAAACAAACCACAGTATGGATATTCCATGCCTTTCAGAAGGATAAATAATTATTCTTTAAATAAATAATTCCTTTAAAGCTAGGAAGACGTGAAGAATGACACGGTGCAGCAGAGACATGAAAGCAATTTGTGTGGATAATACCTCCTTTGAAGACCCAGGCTTTCAACCTTTCACTAGTGCCTCAGGGCACATGACGTTTTATAGTATAACATAAGAAGAAGAAAAAGATAGGTCTCTGCCCTTCAAAGCGTGCCGTCTGAATTTGGCTAGTAGAGGGAGGGAGGAAGAACAGGCTC
The DNA here is from genome assembly GCF_001447785.1 of Gekko japonicus. NCBI lineage: Eukaryota > Metazoa > Chordata > Lepidosauria > Squamata > Gekkonidae > Gekko > Gekko japonicus. The sequence goes on along the minus strand of NW_015248030.1, from coordinate 37 downwards.
AGCAGCGTTCGACACAGTCGATTACCAGGGCTTTTTT
>NW_015248029.1:0-535 GCF_001447785.1 Gekko japonicus | reverse complement strand
ATTCCAGGGGTGGGCGGGATGTCATCAGGTGACATCCCAACACAATGATGTGACACAGAAATGAATTCATCATATCGGTGATGACGCATCCGACACTCTGGTTTTGGGCAAAAATGCTATGGCTTTTTACTTCAAAACCATAGCATTTGCCCCAAAACCAGAATGTTGTGCACGACATCGCCGGTGTGATGATGTTATTTCTGGGTGACATTACCACTTCAGGGATGTCACCCAAAGATGTCCCTATTTGGAGGTGGGGTTTGCCCCACTGGCCAGCTGGCTGCTGGTGGATTGCAGCCCCACAAAGCAGGGGAACCCCCGCTGGGACCTGGGTGCTGGCAACCCTAGCTATAAGAGACCCTTCTTCACCTGAGGTGTCAGTATCAGTGGAACTTGGCCAAATCATGATGGGGGGACTAGGCAGTTGTAATCCCCCCCCCATCTTTTCATATTCCACTCCTTCTGCATCACGTACAACAGAAAAAACTGAGGGGGGCGATGTATTGACCATGGTGGAAATAGGCAGACAAAGCCA
>NW_015248028.1:0-536 GCF_001447785.1 Gekko japonicus | reverse complement strand
GGCCTTAGTGATTCTGGGAGCCCTAAATCACTGCCCCCACTAGCTCTCCCCCCAACCCCCTTGCCATGGCCAAGCAAGGGAAGGTGCTTTCCACATTTGGGAGGGGTGGAAGCCATCACTAAAAGCCTGCTGCCTGTGTCTTGGGCAGAACAGGAACAAGCAGCCACTCCTGAGCCAACTGTCTGAGCAATGAATGGGAGGTAGTGTGGCTACTGCTTCAAGCAAGCAGGTGTCCTGAGCTCTAGATGGGATGGGCATGAGTGGCAGTGGAGGAAGTGTGCTGGTTTTTTGTCATTTCCCATCTGTCAGTGGGTTGGGCCACAGGCAATCATTCCCTCCCCGGCCATGGGGCCTGGGGCAGCTCCCCGTGTTGCCCCTTGGCTAGGGCTGCCACTGAAAGGGACAACAGAAGAGCAGACTAAGGGTAGGAAACAGGAAGTGACCTCTCTAGCCTTGGCAAGCTCCACTGCTCCCCTCAGAAGCACAGGTATGCCCTGTACAAAGGAAGGTCACACAGACCTCTGCTTCCAACCCCG
>NW_015248027.1:0-536 GCF_001447785.1 Gekko japonicus | reverse complement strand
TCTGACTTAACTACAATTAATCCTGTAACATCCCTCATCCCACATGCTATTCTATTGGTGGTCCTAGACAGAAAAATTTAAGTTTAGACAAAGTAAAAAATCTCTCCTATTTCTTTCTAATACAGTCAAACCTGTCCATGTCTGATGATACCTTCCAGGGTTTGGCAAATGTTAATCTTGTAGCCAGCAACATCTCTAATAAGGAATTCTGCAGTTACATTGGTGATTCAGCCAAGTCTGTTAATCTAGGGGTCTGGAATTGTACACTTCATATCTCATTAATGGCAAATAATTTTCTGAAATGTTTCACTCCTATACATATCAACAGCATATGAAAGGAATTGCCTTTAAAATGGGCATAATACCAACCATTATGATTTTCATACCATTTCCACGGGGTTAGATACCATTGCATTTCCATCTCTCTACCTTCCAGTTGTTTAATTCTTGAAATCAAAAGTCCATTTTAAAAGTTACCAAAGTATTGATAACATCTTGTTGATATTTATCTGCAGGGGTCTTTTTGTAGAAAAAGA
>NW_015248026.1:0-536 GCF_001447785.1 Gekko japonicus | reverse complement strand
CCCAAAAGCAGTATCAGCTGATGCAATGAAGCAAAAAACAAACAAACTAGAGAGGTCCAGCAGAAAGAAAAAATGTGGAGCTTTCTAGAAGCCCTGCATTTGCAGGAGGCAAGAAGAGAAAACTGAAGGTGGCCAGCACTACCTCTCCAGGAGGGACAGAAAATAGCAACCTACTTTCTACCTTCAGGGTTCAGGGGAAGGAGAGTACCCAGATATCTCAGAGTGCCCTCCTCTCTTCACGTGAAAACAAAGGATCACTTTATGGGGAATGACTAAACACAGCTATCATATGGTAGTAATTTTCAAACATCACCAGCATGAGTTAAATTTGAACATATGACTTAGGCCTGAAAGACTTTAGTAACCATTGATTTCATTATGTCATTACCTTATTACTGTGCCTTTCAATTACTTCTTGCACTACTGCAGTGATTCAGAAGTTCTATTCAGAAGCATTTACTTCTGTAATGTAATGTAAGAAAACAAAACTGCATGCTGAACTCTTCATTTGGAAAACAGAAAATAAGGCTGGAAGT
>NW_015248025.1:0-536 GCF_001447785.1 Gekko japonicus | reverse complement strand
TCTCATCTTTTTGAGCCCTTAGCAACAATGACAATCTGGAGAAACATTTAGGAGAAAGTGTTTTCAGTGCCTATTTTAACTTAACCTTCTATGCAAGTATGTGTACTCTGTTCAAAATACCAAATATATTTTCTGTAAATAATGTTTGGATTACAGGTGGTTTGTTGTGATAACTCAGTAGTCACAAATGGAGTTGTTTTTTTCCTTGATCGAACAGGTCACTGGCAACTCTTTGAGAGTCTAATTGTGTGAATTGACTGCATGAACCAACTGGGCATAATGTGTGAATTTATACTCTCTCTCTCCCAGAAAGCAAGCAATTAAGTACTGAAATAGTGAAGATACAAATTGCAACCCACACAATCTTCCTTTATTACCTAACACAGGCAGAACAAGGGTTTTGACTTTTTAAAATTGATACAAAATAACTGTTAGAATATTAATTCTGAAATGCCCTGCATGCTTTCAGGCACATGCTTAAATTTAGATTCTAATATTTGACATTATAACCAAGCCTAGGGTTCCTTTTGGAGCTG
>NW_015248024.1:0-536 GCF_001447785.1 Gekko japonicus | reverse complement strand
GGGATCTTGCTCTTCCTCCCTGGTGCTCCCATTGCCCAGAGGTAGGACAACTCTGGCCTCACCAGCTTCCTCTGTTCCAGGGAATGGGCCTACAGGAGTGTCAGGCCATAGGCTCAATGGACACCTGCCTGCCTGGGATTCCATCTCTCCTTTCCCTTCCCCTGGGAAGCCTTATAGGATATCTCTTCTAGCTTCTGCTGGCCTAAGGAGGTCACTGTAGCCTGTTACCAGCCCCATCCTTCTAAAGAAGCCTTCCCAGCTCCCACAACTGGTGAGAAACAGGCCATCTCCTGTGGTGGGTTTTGCTACTCCTCTGCCACCCTAGTTGCCTTATGCCTCTGTTGCTGGCCCTGGGGGGTTGGCTGCTGGCCGGCCCCCAGGCTGCCTGGGGTCTCTGGGCATTGTGTCAAGTCATGACACTGCTCCTATCAGACTGGGATTCTGTGGTCCTCCCTTGATGGGTCCCCCAGTGTGTTCTAGAGATCTCTGCCTCCTCGGAGGTGTGAGGGCAGGAGGTCTGACCCCAGACACCTGGG
>NW_015248023.1:0-536 GCF_001447785.1 Gekko japonicus | reverse complement strand
ACGTGCACGCGCGCACGCGCACACACACACAGAATCATTTAATCTCTGCTAGTGTCTTTATTTAGATTGTTTTTATATTCTTGTTCCTTCTAGGGGTTTTTCAGCAGCTGCTGCTAGTGGAATTCCTCTGATAAAAGCTTTACTTGCTTCACAAATTGTAGCTGGAGACATTCCTTCTGAGTTGTTTATTTAAAAAAAACAACCCCTCTTCCAAGTCTTTTTACACTTATTTACTACACCTTCTTATAGTAAAGGAGTATCATTTAATCTCCATTTTCTTCTCGATTCTCCATTCCATTGATATTTATTGATACTATTTTCCATTTATCCATTCGGCCCTGATGTTGCTGTTGATGTTGAGAGCGGGCGCTTTCCTGACCATTCCACAAGGTGGGGACCAGAATGGAGAAGGCATGCGCACAGGTAGTTATTGATTTAGCCCATTTGCAGGTTGGTGCCTGCAGAACATCTATCAAGATTAGTCTTCTGCAGAAGGTCTATCATGATCAGTCTTCTCTACTCAGACTGGAGCTCTC
>NW_015248022.1:0-536 GCF_001447785.1 Gekko japonicus | reverse complement strand
AACCTGGTTCTCCCAGATTAGAGTCTGGTGGCAGAAGTCTGTGTATTTGGCTGAATTTTCACTTGATCATCAGATCAAGGGCCACTGTGAGCTTAATGCTAATGGGAGCAATAACCTCTAATGGGCTCAGATTGGAAATCTGGATCTAGCCTAGGATGGAGGCTGTGGAATGAGAGGCCATTCTATAGAAATGGAGGTTTCGGATGTGATATTTCCTTCACAGATGAAAGAAGCTGTGAGACCTCTTCTTAAGAACCTGTCTTTGGAAAAGAGAGACATGAATAATTATTGACCTGTGTCCAGTCTCCCCTGTAGCTAGGCTTGAACACATACGAAGCTGCGTTATACTGAGTCATACCATTGGCCTATTAGTAGGTGAAGCAAAGACAAAAAGTCGGAGAGGTCTTTCTATGGAATAATTATCTTAATTACCAACATATCTCAGAAGTGGGGTTTGATGCAGCTGAACATTTGAAAATGGTAGTTTTTTTTGCAGACAATCATGTGCCACCTATCTCTGGCTTCCTGTTATGAGG
>NW_015248021.1:0-536 GCF_001447785.1 Gekko japonicus | reverse complement strand
GAGATCTGATGAAATCAGCCTAGCCTGGGGCAGCCAGGTCAGGATGTAGTGGTGGTACACCAGAAACCTTATCCAGTCCACCGCTGTCTATTTTAGTGAAACAAGAGGTGTGAATACAATCCACGTGTGCCAACCTTACAAAATGTACTTCCTTTTTCTGTCCTGAACACAGCCCCTACCATAGAACCCTCCCTGAACACAACCAAGTTCCCCACTGTTGCTACAGTGATACACATCCGATGCTCTCTTGTCACCACAGAGAAGCAGCTTTATATTTACGCAGTTTCCCTGAGGCCTACAATTCATTTTCTGTCACGAACAGGTGCTGTGCCAATGAAGTTTCTATTGCCACAGTTGTATGTTTTACTCCGCTGGCCTATTACCGTAATACATGATTGACTGGCCGACTGCCACAGAATGCGAGTGACAGTTCAGAAAAGGGGGGGGGGTTTGTTCAGTTGCTGACAGCTTGCTTAGAAGAGAAAGGGTCGGCTCCGGTTTTCGATTCCTCAAGGAGAGAGAGGAAGGTGAGAGAA
>NW_015248020.1:0-536 GCF_001447785.1 Gekko japonicus | reverse complement strand
GTATTGTGAAGTGGGAAGGCCAGATGGTAAAGGAAGCAATAAGGGTCCAAGAAGGGAGAGTTGCTACACAAGGGGAAAATAAACTCACTAGGGGGAACCTATACCAAATGGGGGTTCTCAGCTGCTGATCTCCTTATGGAATGCCAGGCTGTAGGGAATAGGGACCCAGTGCCCCAAAGGTATAGTTAACTCCCGGACCCCAAAAAGTGGCCAAATGCACAGAAGGTAGAACTCCGTTGTTTTTAGTATTGTGCAGCAGAGAGAATTTCAGAAAATAAGGATCAAGAAATCAGGGGGAGATGCGGGACAAAATGCTGCCCCGCAGCAAATATGGGAAACTGAGCAGTACAACCTGGGTAAATGGGAGACCGAGGGCAGAACAACTGCTTTTGTGGAATTGGTGGCATCTTTTCTGAGTCTCGTATGACTGGCTTGCTCATGCTACACGCAGCCACGGAAGATTCTGTAGCCTCATCCTTCTTTGTACCCACTTACCAGGGTAGATTAAAAAAAACAACAGTGCTTTTTATTATTTA
>NW_015248019.1:0-536 GCF_001447785.1 Gekko japonicus | reverse complement strand
GCCATAGGTTCGCCACCACTGCTGTATGTGACAGCCAGGACCTTAAATGCACCATATGCGTGACACAATTTGGCTCTCAGTCGCACCTTTAAAAACCTCTCTGTCAGCTCCAAAGACTGCAAGGGAGAAGGAGGAGCTTTAGGCTTCCATCCCATACCATTTTCACCAGTCGAAAACAGCCACGGCGAGGAAGAGGACTATTTTCCTCGGGTCCTACATGTCTATGTTTGGTATTCTGTTGCCATTTCAGGATCAGGTTCAGAACTTTGCATTCTGCAAAAGCTTCACCGCTGGCTGTTTCCTCGATGACCGTTCCCTCCATGACTGTGGTTTTAGGCATTGTCCTCTCTGAAGAAATAAACTTTTTTCTCCTGGACTGTAACACTTCAGTCTGCGCACAGATCCCCTATGCATGTCTGAGGCTAGACGCATGGCAACCCGAGAAAAGGTTTTCTTGGGCTGGTTCTACTTCTGGCACTGGTTCCACGTTTTCTTAACACTGAGGGAAAGGTGGAGCTCAAAACCATATTCAGATA
>NW_015248018.1:0-536 GCF_001447785.1 Gekko japonicus | reverse complement strand
CATGGATTCAAGTCTTCTTTGCTTTGGTGTTGTTGCCTCAGCTGGAGTTTCCCTACTCGGTCTTTTTATGGCCCATTGTAGTTTATGGGCCTCCAAACCTTTTATGTTTGGAGACTATAAATTTATAGAAAAGTCTTGACACATGCAGTATTTCCTGTGCCTATTGACTAGTTTAGAAATAGCAGTGTCAGTTTGATTCATTGTGTTGGACTCAAAAGAGAATTGGGCTATGTGTCTAATGCAAGGGTATAAGGATGCCACTTGGAATCAAAACAAGTTAACTTGTCCCATAGTAACCTTGTAGTATGAGCAAGGCACTCTCTGAGGTGCTGTTGAAGGTATAGAGAAGCACATCACTGTTCAGGAGCACTAAGACATGTGACAAAATTGAATGGACAAATTTCCCAACTGTAGTTGTTGTATGTGTGTCTGTGCAGCAGAATGTAGATGAGACTTCTGCAAATTTGCCAAAAGGTATAAGATTGCATTCTTATGCCGGATGCATAAGATACCTGGCCCTGGAACAGCTCTACAAA
>NW_015248017.1:0-536 GCF_001447785.1 Gekko japonicus | reverse complement strand
CTGGGTTGCATCCAGCTAGCTTTTTCACTAATTCTCACTCAATTCCCCTATATGCTACAGCCCCCATCCCACTTGTCTTTTGTACATGCTGGTGCCATGATTCTCGGAATAGCCCTTTTTGGTGGCTAAAGAGAACTTCTCCTTGCTTTATCACCAGCAGAGAGGCTGGTTGGATCCAACCCATTATGTCCTGTACCATCTATGGCTGGGAGTGACTCGAGCCCGTGGGAATGGCTGCAGTACAAAGGAAGGAATGGGGGCAGATTTTGTCTCCTTTCCCCCATTGCTGGGAAGACAGGAGCCCAGAGCTGCCTATTCCTCCAGCTTAGGACATTGAGACTCATGTCCCGAGTGTAGAGAGCCACGGCTAATTTTGGTGCGAATGTACAGTTTCAGAACTACTGAGGTATTATGCTATGTAGCTAAATAGAACTTCAGAAACCAAAGACACTATACCTTTCAATACGAAGTGCTGGAGGCAAATAATACGAGAGAACTACTTCCCTTCCCTAATGGTGAGCGTGCCAGAGATATCT
>NW_015248016.1:0-536 GCF_001447785.1 Gekko japonicus | reverse complement strand
CATGATGACAATGAGCAAATGGAACGTGTGGACTTATAAAATTCACCCAGTTGACAAACTCTCCTGCCCTGTGTTGGGATGAAAAGATTATAAAGATGTCATAAATAAATCGCCCATAATATTTATAAGATGGGTGAAACGGAATTTGACTGGGATTTAACAAGGCCTTGGTCTCTAATTCAGTAACTGCCTTGAGCCAAGAAGAAAAGTGGAGTATCCATATTTTGAGAAAATAATAAAATGTATAAATCCTTACTCTCGGGGCCTCTCAGTAGCCCAGAACCACCAATTTGATCTGAAAACAGAATTACTTGTCAAAACAAAAATGGTTTTTATATTGAACTGCAGCCAACAGATCCAGCAGGAAATATGGGGTTGGATCCCGCTACATGCCCAGTACTTGAAAAACAAACAAAAACAACCCCCCCACAACACACCACCCTATAGCAGGCCCGGCTTTATCACAGGGCTGGTCGTATGAAGGGGGCTGGTCGTATGTTGCTGGTCGTATGAAGAACTAACATCCAGGGACCCTG
>NW_015248015.1:0-536 GCF_001447785.1 Gekko japonicus | reverse complement strand
GCAACAAAAATATGCCTGATAATCCATTAACATTATGTTCACCACTGTTCCCTTTGGGCACTAATAAATGAAAGGAGAAAGGAGTTCCCTTTGGGCAAGCATATCCTCCATTTTAACTTAAGGACATGCATGCCCCCCATTGTCCCATATGGAAAATCATGTGCACAATTATTCCCTATGGGTAAGCTTTTGCACCTTTGTTCCCTACTGGTAAGCATGTGCACCATTCCTCCCTAAGGGAAAGCATATCCTCTATTTTAACCTATGCACAAGCACGCCCAACATTGTCCCCTAAGGGCAAGCATGTTGTCCATTTTAACCTATGGGTAAGCTTGCCCAAGATTGTCCCCTATGGGCAAACAGCCCCCCATTGTTCCCTATGGGCAAGCATGTACACAATTGTTCTCTATGGGGAAGCAAGGCTTCCTCTTTAACCTATGTGTAAGCATGTGCATTACTGTTCCCAATGTGTAAGCATATGCAACCATTGTTTTCTATGGGCAAACATGTCCTCCATTTTAAGCTATGGCTAAGCA
>NW_015248014.1:0-536 GCF_001447785.1 Gekko japonicus | reverse complement strand
AGGTCTTAACCCACTACAGGCTCAATTAAATTTGAGTACTTTGATAGCAAGTTTTCCAAAACATTAAGGAATTTATGGTAAGATCCTATGCAGGGCTATTCCAGCAAAATCAACGGGCAACTTTGCATAGTATTACATTGTCAACAAACAATTTGAACTGTAAAAACAAATGCTGAAGCAGAAAAAAACACCCTCCTATAATGCCTGATGCTAGCACTAGTAGCTTTAAGATTTCTTCACTATCTGAAACTGCCACATCAATGTCTATTAGTAAATCCATACAAAGAACTGTGAGGCTTTTATGCACAACCTCATGGCTGATCTCTTAACAGCCATTAAATTCTACGTCCCTGTTAGGAGCTCCATTCTCCTCCATAATAAATCACAGTGCATTATGTAGCCACCTGTGTAATGTGCTACTGTGCTGCAATTGACATGCCTAGACATTTAAAAGCCATGGCAAGAAACTTGCAACCATGCACCTGGGAATGGGGAAAAGGCAACAGACTGGAGCTATGTTTTATATGTTTGAATAA
>NW_015248013.1:0-536 GCF_001447785.1 Gekko japonicus | reverse complement strand
AACTAATTTCTTTTTCTGTTGGATGAGTTGGCAGATAAGGAGTGGAGACAAGGACAGCTGTAGGAAAGCAAGGTGAGTGCATATGTGCAATGCTTGCAATACGACTGAGAACAATATTAAGTGCTCATTCCCACCAGTTGCTTCCAAGTGGCAATCAAACGGTGATTCAAACGGAAGAGTGTTTTCCCAGCACTGATGAAACCTAGCAATTTGTTTCTGTTTGTAATCTTGGAAAGAATGCCAGCTTCTTATGTGGCCTGTAGATGAGATGAAAGAAACCTGTCCTGAATGTTTGCACCTTTGTATGAAAGAGCCATTGCTTTAATAAGAACTACACCCTGACTTTGAGGTGCAATGCACCATTGGTCTATCCAATTTTTTTATTTACTTACTTTATTCATAACTTGCTTTTCTCTGCAAAGGGAGCCCAAAGTGGCTTGCATTGATCTTCTCTCCTCTGTTTTATCCTCACAGATAGTTTAGCATCTGACTAGCCCAAGATCACCCAGCATGGTTTCATGGCAGAGTGGAGATTC
>NW_015248012.1:0-536 GCF_001447785.1 Gekko japonicus | reverse complement strand
ATGGGGTTGCGAAGATTCAGACTCAACTGAACAACAACAAACAAAAAGGAGACTTTCACCACTCCCTAAGGCTCTGTCTACACATTACAAAGACTTTGTGTTTGTAATGGAACTACATGAGGACTTTATATCACGAATGCAATATGAGTGGTATACCTTCCATACATGCACTAGTTCTTTTCTGTCTGTGACTGGACAGGGAGAGGAGAGTTTAGTTCCCACACACACTTTTTTGCACCCCCAAACTGCCCCATGGAGCCAATATTGGCTTCACTGATTTTTACCACAAGGACATAAAAAAGTGGGAGGGGGGACCTTGTCACTCCTCCTCATGTGCTGTGTTTGCAAACAGAAGAGAGCCGCAATCTCTTATCACTTATGTGGTACGAAGTTCTCACAGCAAACACAAGGACTTTGTAAAGTGTAGATGGAGCCTCAGAGGAAGCAGGATCCTCCCCCAAATCATGTGATGATGCAGTCTACCACATGATCAATTTGCTCATTCATCTGAAGTGGCATTATCTGTTCCACCAGTT
>NW_015248011.1:0-536 GCF_001447785.1 Gekko japonicus | reverse complement strand
CCAGAGAATTATGATCAGGCTACATACAATCACTGGCAGCTGTGAGAGGAAACAGCCCAATTTCCATGAAAACTCTAGCACATAATCGAAACTCTTACATAACGCTCTGAAGCCCTTCATGCTTAGGCTATAATTAGCAACCAATTTTTTACAGGACAGTAACCCAGCATTCCATGACAGTCAGAAATATTCCTCACAATGTCAGCTTCTCTGAAAAACTAATCAAACACTCAGCCAGGCAGGACAGCCTCGTCTCCTGACCTATCAACATTCTCCAAGGCCAGACATTAGTCAGCCAGATTGCCCCACAAGAGCTCCAGCATTGTCCATGATGAGCAACAGCCAACGCTAGTCACCCTCACAATGGGTCCCAGCCAACGGCAGTAGTCTTACAGGTACCCCACAAGGGTCTTGACACCTCCCCAGTGCAATCACATGGCATGAGACACACGAAGTGGCATAAAGTGTTTCCCAAGACCCATCATTTTGATTTGGTTCTCCATCTGTATTATTTATTTATTTATAATATTTCTATG
>NW_015248010.1:0-536 GCF_001447785.1 Gekko japonicus | reverse complement strand
CAGTGACTCACGAAAGCGCATACCCTACCTCAAATCTTACCTACTCCCCCAGCACAATTTTCAATAAGCTAACAGCTTTTAAAAAAACCCTTGCTATTGTTTCTGAAAGGCTTTGTTAAAAATAACTCCAAGTATGGCCTATTTTTTGCCAGGCATACATACTGAGGCATTCATTGGGGTTGCTGTCTTCAGCTGGTCGCCATGGCTGGTCATTGAAGAAAGCAGCACAATGTTCACAGTTGGGACCAGCTGTGTTGTGTTGGCACACACAGTGTCCATGAACCTAGAACAGAAGACAGCTTTATTTTTTTTCAGCCTGCTACCCTCTGGCAGAGTACTGGTGTTCACACTTTGTCTTTGCCTAGGTGGTCCTATAGAGATAAGCTATCTTCTGATTTGTCCCAAGAATGCATTCTGGGTGATTCTACATTTTTATTAGGTGGTCTTAACAGACACTGAATTGGAATGCCTGAGATCTGCAAGCCACTCGTGTGGATGCCCATTTAGATCCCTGGAATTCAAATCACTGCTCAGGA
>NW_015248009.1:0-536 GCF_001447785.1 Gekko japonicus | reverse complement strand
TTGTCTTCCTTTTTTAAAATCTATGCTGAGCTAAAACAAAAGTTGCTGCCAAAAACCTATGTATCAAATGTACCGGTATTTGCATTATGCAAATATATTTTAAACTAGAGCCTTTGGGAGCAATGTTTCTCTTCCTCCAAAATGGTGCTCCCAGAAGCCTGTGTTTGAAGTACATTTATGTTATGCATGTCACCACTCAGGCTTTTAGAAATAATCCCCCCCCCCCAAGAATAACAGGATGCTACAGGAGAATAGCTAAAAGGGAATCCATTCAAAACTTCTGCACAAACCACTGGATAGAGAAAATTCCCAGAGTTTGGTCAGCCAGGTTCAGGCAATGCAAAGCTTCTTATTTTAGCGTGATACTCAAAAATCCCACACCAATTGCCACCTTTTGAATGTTTTCTACTTAGATCTGTTAGAGCTCCAACTAGGGCTAAAAATAGTTTAAAACATTTTCTATGCGGTTGTGGGTGCTCTTATTATAATGTTAGCTAATTGGGAAATTTTCAAGAAACTAATTTTCAACTGTATTA
>NW_015248008.1:0-536 GCF_001447785.1 Gekko japonicus | reverse complement strand
CACTGTAACGTCTAAATTAAAGAACCTGCCTTAGAATAATATCAGTTAGGGAGTGTATAGAGTGTGTGACAGGGAAACAGTATGTTTACAACTTTCTTTTATATTCTATTGATCATTGCGTAGAGAGTGTGTGCATAGGTTTTTCACTGTTAACTATTTTAAATGCTGGTGGTCATTCTCCATTCCACACATACCTTCAACATTCAAACACATTACTTAAAAGGAAAAGGGAGGTATCAGTTGCTAAACTGCTATTTTTCCAGGAGTGTACAAGTGCAGTAAGCCACCTCTGTGTAACTGTCACTGGATAGTGGGAGACGCAGGCACTATACAGAACCTTAAAATGACAATGTGGAAAGGGAAGCTGGGAGTACTGGCCCTTTCAGTGGGTAATTCCTAAAACAATCAGTTGGTGGCAGTAGTGAGAGGGGGAAAAGCACACCAAAGGTCAGGTGAACTAGGACAGTGGTTAGTCACTGGGCAAAGACTCAGGACAGTTGGTGGGTGCTTAGATACTTCAGTTGGGGCTGCGGTGG
>NW_015248007.1:0-536 GCF_001447785.1 Gekko japonicus | reverse complement strand
CTCTGAGGCCCCGGTCACACGGGCCAGATGTGGGGGGGAGGCATGGCTCTTTGCCCCAGAGCAAAATAAAGCACGGTAGCCTGATCACATGGTCCCCCAAGGCGTCGCTTTTAGGCTGTTAGCTGTCGATCACACGGCAATGCTGGAGTGTGGTAAAGAAACGGCACGGCAAGCGTTTCACATTTGTGCGCATGCGCAGTTCCACGGAGCAGCACTGTTTTCAGTTTCGTGTTTGTGCGCATGCGCTTACGAAAAACATCCGGTTTGCGATGGGACATGGACGGGCGCTGGATGCCACGGGATACTAGCGCTCCCACGATCAGACACCCTCCCCTGCCCTGCGTTTTCTGGATACTAGTGCACTTTTCGCGGTACTGTTTTACTGCGTGTCTTTGCCGGGATGCCACAGGTTGGCCACGGGTGTGCTACGCTTCCCAGATGTTATGGTGTGACCGCGCACCGAAAATCCGCATGACATTCATCCCTTTAGCGTGGCAAATCCTCCGAGTGAACGGGGCCTAAGACTCCTTCAGGTA
>NW_015248006.1:0-536 GCF_001447785.1 Gekko japonicus | reverse complement strand
TTTTTATTGTTTTAAAATTGATAACAACAACAGCAACAAAGTCAAACAAAAACTGAACAATAACATACAAAGTTTCTGTATGACAACTGAGACTAAGCAAAAATGATATAATCACAGCCCTACAGAGAACACCAGTACGATCACATATAATGTAGTACATCACTGTATCTTCAAGGAACCATATGAACCAATGGCAAATCACTGCTAAAAAAATTAAAAAATGGGAACTAGTTTGATTGAAAATCTGAGTATTTTGTTGGGTTGTCAAAAAAAGGATACATTGTCTGAAATTTTATCCATGGCATAGTATTCCCAGATTTTTGAATACCATTGAGTTAAAGATAATAGGTTAGAGTCCTTCCATCTATTGGCAATTACTGCTTTTGCCACAGCCAATAAGATGGAAATAAGTTCTTTTGTATTTGGGTATTTTGCCAAAGGTCAAACAATGCTAATTCTGGAGACGGTTGAATGGTATAACTGCTGACATCCTTAATTGAATCAAGAATTTTTTTTTTTAAATCCCCGTAGGGATA
>NW_015248005.1:0-536 GCF_001447785.1 Gekko japonicus | reverse complement strand
TGCTTCCCAGACACCCACCAAGACAAATGAGCAGGTACTACCACTAGGATCATCAGCCACTAGAAATGCGTGATAGGTAGACAGCAGCAAGAAGTAGCCCGATCACTCTGGCTATTTGGTACAGGAGGAGGCGAGAAGGAGCTACCACCTATGATGGTGGCACATTCATACTAAGGTTGGGAGGCAGGCAGGCTGGCCTAACTCTTTCAGGGAAGTCCAGTGCCAAAGCCATCACACAGAGCTAGGGCAAGGTGCAAAAACTGTTGCTGCTGCACAGTGAAAAAACCTCCCAAGGTCATAGGACCTTGGTAGTTACCCAACATTGCCTGCCCCTCATGGTGGATATGATGAGATACCTGATGAGACAGTAATGGACTGCTAATTATCTGTTTTGGCCAGTTTAATTCCTAGGAGTCAGTTTATTTCTAACATTTTCACTACAAAGGAAATTATGTCACATAAATTGCAGTGTAAGTGTGCCATGGGCACATGGAATGAGCACCTGGTGCCTATAACCAATGTTCCCTCTAAGCTGT
>NW_015248004.1:0-536 GCF_001447785.1 Gekko japonicus | reverse complement strand
TGAAGGAAACAAATAAATCAAGGTCTCACCTGGACACCAGCGTTCTGCCGAGCTAAGCTGAAATGCCAGGAAATGTATCGTCAGCTTTTGGTTTTGTTGGTTTGACCCCTTTGCTTGACATTCCGTAATCATGAGCGAATTAATTTAACACCCCTTTGCCTTCGGAGTCTCTTGGGGAATGTTGTGCCGGGATGGCTGAATTCTTCGCTGGGCTCTCCGAGGTAAGGAAGTGCATGAGAAGGAAGTGCACGCTCCCTTTTGTAGGACAAAAGAGCCATCGTTCCTTCACAGTGGCTGCTGACGGGTGCTTTTATGACGCAGAAGAGTAAATAAGGAGACTGAAGTGTGTAGTTGACATACGTCCTACTCAGTGACTTGAAGAGGGCGGTCTCTTCTGATTAGTTCAAGGAAGGCCTGTTCCCTCTCTCCCTCCACGATCGACAGATGCTTGCAGGCCGTGCAGGGACTTCGGCAGAGACGGCTAGGCTGGGGATTGACCAAGGGAGTGGAAATAGATCCAAGCGGTCAGCCATGTT
>NW_015248003.1:0-536 GCF_001447785.1 Gekko japonicus | reverse complement strand
ATGTCAACACTGACTGAAATGCAAACCTGAAAGGGCTCTGTTAACTCTATCTCAGTACTTTGTGATTTGTTTCTGGGTAAAGTGAGGAGGATATTTTGGTTTGAGAAAAGCACATTTCCCTTAGTTTTAATTTACCCCCTTTCTGTTTAGGAAAGTGTCCATCCACGGTTGGATTTCATGTAGTTGTTGTTCTATAACAATCATCAGCAATTGGATTTTCCTGGGTAGAGAAGCCAAAGGAGTTGGAAATGACTGCAGTAGTAGGACAGTTGTGCAACATTGAATGTGTGGAGATGCAGTTTTAGAGATGTGGCGTGTCACTTGTGTTAGGCTAAAGGCACCCCTGTTCTCATTCTTCAGTAACCAAGTTATGCAGAATTTGTTTTTGTATGGTTATATGAATAGTACACTACACTCCCTCCATTTCATTTTATTTTAAATATTGGTAAGTTTGCCTTTCTTCCCACAGGTTCAGGACCAAAGAGGAGTTACCAATAAATCCACCAAAATGGTCACCAACCATCTGGGGGGGGGGG
>NW_015248002.1:0-536 GCF_001447785.1 Gekko japonicus | reverse complement strand
ACAACTCTGTGAGGTAAGTTAGGTTGAGAGCGAATGTCTAGCCCAAGGTCACCAAGCAAGTTTCCACAGAAGAGCAAGGATTTGAACCTGATCTAAGCTCCAGACTTAATTCATCTCCCCCTGTTAACTTCTAGTGCCAAGAAATTCCAGAAGTGTCCCCCCAGTCCCTTTTATGGAACCTCTTCTTTTCCTTCGCAGCAAAACAACCTTTTCATTAATTAAAAATTGTTATCATAATTTTGTAACTGTACAATTATGATCATATTTTTTCTCTTTTTTTAAAAAAAGATCATTTTCCCCTGTAAATGAAAAGAAGTAATTAACGTCCCTACATTTCAAAGGTCCAGCATCCCTTTTTCCCCAACAGCAACTAGGCAGGTTACTGCGGATTCAGATCAGAGACATAACTTTGTGCCCCAGGCAAGGATATAAAACTGTGCCCCATATTCTTTCATAATAGTTGTTTTGATAAAAAGGTAAATACATAAATAGCATAAGTAATGACAACACAATGTTTCTCTTATTCACAATATACT
>NW_015248001.1:0-536 GCF_001447785.1 Gekko japonicus | reverse complement strand
TTTGCATGAGGCTTCCATCTCGCTCAGAGCTGCTCGGGGGCTGATTCCCTCCCGGCGCTATTCATCAAGAATTCTTTGGCACTTTAATGTACAGAAAGCCCACAGTTGGGATTGTAGCAACCTAATGCCTGCATGGTGAAGGGTTTTACCCATGTGATTAATGGCGTGAAATATATCTGGCCATGTTCTTACTGGCATGACTGCGTGGCGCTTTTGTTCCAGCTGTGCTGTAGGGCTCAGCTCTGTGGGAAAAGAACACATCTATTAGGTATCAGACGGCCCTAACAAAACTTTTTTAAGTGCAGCATTTCTCAGTCTTTGTAGAAACTGCGCCACGCTTCCCAAACTGACGTCTTCTCTGCGCCTCCCACCTAGGAATCCCACCCCACCCCAAATCTAGTCCTGTAGCCCCCAATTTCTTTATTTAAATAAAAATCAAAGCCGGCAGCCTCACAATGCCTTGAATTGATGGGAGTGGTCCCTTTTAGAAGACAGGGAACGGTTCTGGTTGCCCCCTGAACTGAAAAAAGAGAACC
>NW_015248000.1:0-536 GCF_001447785.1 Gekko japonicus | reverse complement strand
TACTGAATCCAAATGAATGATTTGTACAATGTAAGAATGTTTTAAAGGAGTCCTCAGCTTTGAAATTGCTCTAACAAGAGTATCCTTCCTCCTCCAATTGATCTTCCTGTCAATTGCCGTTCATTCGCTATGGATGAATTCACCAAGGCAGACGAGAGAAGCTAAGAAAATGCACCTGGTATAGATTTCTGCATGGCTGCTAAGGCACTTCTTGGCAGAAGATGCTAAACAAATTGGCAAGCATGACTGTGTAAAGGTGGTTTCTTCTTAGAGGGAGATAGGAAATAGGAACAGAAGGAAACACATCTATTATATCCCCTGGATCCCTCCTAGGTAAGGCAGACTCCCTTTCTAAATCTGAAGATCTGTTAAGAAGTAGAAGATGGGTGGCAATACGGGCCAAAGGGAAAGAACAATATTTAAACCCCTCTAGAAAAATATAATTGAATGCACATTGTGTGTTACAAACCAACTTTAGCAAGAGGCAGGCCCCAGCCATTCAGGTTTTATGATGGAGGAGGAGGAGATTGGATTTA
>NW_015247999.1:0-536 GCF_001447785.1 Gekko japonicus | reverse complement strand
CATCAGATCTTGGAAGCTAAGCAGAGTCGTCCCCGGTTAATACTTGAATGAGAGACCAACAAGGAAGTCCAGGGTCACTGTGCAGAGGGGGGCAATGACAAATTTCCTCTGAATGTCTCTTGCCTTGAAATCTCTGTGGGGTTGCTGTAAGTTGGCTGGGACTTGACGGCACTTTCCACCAACAACTTGCACTATGCAAACGTGGTCCTTGGGAATGGATTGATTTATTGGTATCCTGCTTCTCAGGCAGTTGTCTCCCAAGCCGCACTCTAAGGCTTGTAAACGAAAAAGAGAGGGCACACAAGAGAAAAGGCCGAGGAGAGATGTCATAAAGGCAGTGTCAGTTAAGTTATTCCTAATTGGGGGCCAGACCAAACTACCCTTGTTGTTGGTGTTTGGAGTTAGTGCAAACCATCTTCTGGTCAGTGACAGAGGCCAGAACGTCCTTCCTCTCACTTCTGCTGTCTCTGAGCAGCTGGTCGTGAGGGCGGAGTTCTTTTTGCCACCGTGAGAAGAAGCAAGCTCCTTACCATTGC
>NW_015247998.1:0-536 GCF_001447785.1 Gekko japonicus | reverse complement strand
TAACCATTCAATGAAATGCCAATGACAGTGCAAAGTGTGCTTCCCTTTGGGGGGGGGGGAGTTCTCTGTAGCAATGACACGGTGTTGGAATCCCCTTTTTCTTGTGGCCACCCACTGTACTGTACCGCCAGTGGTAGGGTACACAGAAGACCTGGGATGCTGACCTCAGTGCCCAGTAAGGCTTGCATAGGAAACGGCAATCCTTGAGATAGTGTAGTCACAGTCCGTGAAAGGGGTGGGGGAGAAACTTGGAAAAAATATTTCCATTTCTAACCATCTGCAAGGCTAAGAAAAATTACAAGCGGAAGTGTTTTAAAATAAATAATTGTTAAAATAATTGGCTATAATGTAATGACAGTGTGCCAGCTCTTGGTTAGCGGGGTTAATAATAAGCTTGCTTAATTCTGTATTCTCTTTTAAGCCTCTTTTGTTTGGAACAGCTGTTCAAAGAAAGACTTTCATAGGGATGGCAGACAAACTGCACTGGGCTTCCAATTACCCAACAGCACTCGAGCACTAACAAGCAATTGCTGTCT
>NW_015247997.1:0-536 GCF_001447785.1 Gekko japonicus | reverse complement strand
TTCACCACGACACCAAACTGGCTCACAACTCAGCCCCCCTTTGGGCAGAGTCCCCTCCTGCCGTGGCACCACCGCCTCCTTACCGGATGTAAGCCTCGGTGCTGCTGGCACCTCCGATCTGGTTGTCCGTCAGGTAGGTGTTGTGGGAGCTGGAGATGAAGTAATGGCAGAGGGGCTGCGTCATGTCTTGGTAGATGTCAGTGTGGGCTTGGTTGAGGACGCTTCCGGCTGAGGAGAGCAGGTACATCGTGAATCCGTCCAGCATCATGAGGTCGTGCTGCCTGGCTGTGGGACGGGAGCGACCGTGAGCGGAAGTAACCGGGAGTCTTCCAACCCGTCGCACTGCTAGGGAGCACTGAGCCCGTGCCACAGGTGGATATTTCAGGTATTTTCAGCTCAACAGCAGCTGAGAAAGCAAGACTCCCTCCATGTGCTGGCCTGACACTAACGGCCAGCTGGCTCCAACCCCTCCGAAACGCTTTCCTGCAGGCACAGATATAGCCTATACCCAATGAGCAGAGTTTGAGTCCAGCGGC
>NW_015247996.1:0-536 GCF_001447785.1 Gekko japonicus | reverse complement strand
CATTTTGTGTCATTTTGGACCAGGCAGTATATTGCACTTATGATGTTTGAGATGATTCATTAGGAAGGGTGTTTATGGTTTTCTGGCTATAAACTGTCCCTCAGTGAGAAGAGGGTCTTGGCTGCTAACACACCAGCAAACCACTTCACTGGCTACTGCAATCCCAGCTGTATAATTATGGTTGACACCTCTTACCCTGGATGCTGGTTGCTCCAAATGCGGAAGAAAAGGTGGCTGTGGATTATCTGTGGCTTTTGCACATTCCATCTGTGACCTTTTCCTTCTCCCTCATCCCTCAGTTGATGTGGCACTTAGGTCTCCATGTGGCAGACAGCAAGTAAATTCCCTTTTGATGATATAGTGTGATATATTCTGCCTGCATATAATGAATTGGGAGGTGGGTATAGACAAAGAGATATGGGCTGGAGAAGGAGGTGGAGTGTCCAGTCTCCAAGGAATTTTCTTAAAAGACCATAAATATTCATAAAGTGGTAGATGACATTATGGTGGAGGAGAGGATAAAACTTTTTTTTTTT
>NW_015247995.1:0-536 GCF_001447785.1 Gekko japonicus | reverse complement strand
AACATTGGCTTCTCTTATGTTCTTAACTCGATATTGAAGGATGGCTGGAATCCTTCGCCTGGTAGTAGGTACAGCACCACATGCCTAGAACTCAGCCCGGTCAGGCTTCGCTCTGTGCTGAAGCCGCGGTGAGGACAGACCCCTCTCTTGACAAAGAGATTGGGTTCTTTTCAGTGCTTCGCGCTCAGGTTCCTGTCCCCAGCCTGATGCAACCAGGCAAGTGACGGTCTCTCAATCATCTGGTCTCCCGCTCCCCATCTGCCTTCCTCTCCCGGGGCGACCGTGATTATCTCTCAGTCTCCCCCTCAGTTTTGCTGAGTACCATCCCGCCACATCTCCTCTCCTCTGCAGTTAGGAGACTGAGATGTCTAGATGTGACAAGAGGGACCTGCGCCAACTTGCCCTTGGGGAAGAGTCTGAGTTGCGCAACCCTTGCACGACCAGTTTGCTGCCCTCGAAACAGTCCTGGGCGTGAGAACATCAGGAGTTTCCCTCCCTTGCTTTGTAAAGCGTGAAGGCTCCAGGCCGCAGAGGCG
>NW_015247994.1:0-536 GCF_001447785.1 Gekko japonicus | reverse complement strand
TTTTGATTTTTTAAAATATCTTTGAGTTGCTTTGAAAACCAATTTTGATTGTAAAGTCGGATAAAGTATAATAAATATTGAAGTTACATTTTTATAGAACACTCGGAGGGAAGGGCTCAAATGAAAGGGAATTCAGCATATAAAGGAAATCAGGATATAGCTACAACAGACCACCATTATAACAGTTTACTTAGCTGTTTCAGTGATGTGTAGCTAATGCCCCATTACATACATCTTGTTGAGGAAATGAGACAAAAAGGATTTGAAGTCTATGTCACATTAATACCATAATACTATAAGGTATTTCTTTTGAAAGGAAACCCAGAGGTAGAGCCTTTATCAGGACTGGGGATAAGGTGTAAATGGCACCAATTGTTACACCATGTCCTGAGGTACAGAATGTGGAAAAAATGAACAAAAAAGCTTTTGTATTGCATATTTTAGGGGTGAGTGGAAGGAAATTATACATTAATATTCAGCTTCCTTGCTATTGAAGTTCTCCTGCCTATGAACATATCTTGAAACATTATCATGCT
>NW_015247993.1:0-536 GCF_001447785.1 Gekko japonicus | reverse complement strand
GTTTTCCCTCAGATGACCGTAACTTACCCACGATTTTCCAGACCTGAAACCAGTCCTGCCACTGTCTTTCAACTTCTGTCTACAATATAGAATAATCCATTCCAGATAGTGTCATTTTTAAGGATGCAAAGTGTTTTGAACACTCAGAAAACACTATCTACATGCTGACTATTGTTACATTGGAGAGCAGGCCATTAAAACAAAACAAAACAAAAACCCTGCTGAAAGGCTCAAAATGCCACAAAGCACTTTCATATTGTATGAAGATGAATATATTTGCATTGCTAATTTATTCAAGAGCTCTCTCTCTTTTAATGGAGGGGGGGCAGCATCCTTCAAGCATTCTATGGAATACAGCCTGATAAGCAGGCTCTGCCATTGTGTTGCTGTACAGTCGTTCTGCCCTTTACAAATACAACCACTTTACTTTGTTACTGAGGCTAATTATCTGATCAGATGGCAAACACAACCATTGCACTGTTCCGCATGAAGTCTGCTTGCCTCAGAGGGGAGAAAGGGGGAGGGGAGGACATCTT
>NW_015247992.1:0-536 GCF_001447785.1 Gekko japonicus | reverse complement strand
CTGTGTGCAAAGGTGCATGCGTACACACAACAACTTTGCCACAACATCTGAAAAGAACCAAAAATCTAAGCTTCTATTCTGAGAGCTCTAAGTGCTGTTACTTTGATCCATCATCTGCAATAACTCTTCTGTTGGGAAGAAACTGCGATATCCCCAAAGGCTCAAAGCATGTTTCTGAGAGCATTGCTAAGCTTTTCACTATGTATGGTGGCTACTCACCTAAGAGCTGAGAATTGGCTTCAGGACTTTCGGGTATGTCCATCTTTTTCTTTATTAAAATGAATTAAAAGATAAGGAAGACGTTTACCTCGTGAATGTCTGGAAGAGCAAAATTGCATGGCTAGCTTTAATGTTAATGACTGGCTGTGCTTATGAAAAGCCTCATTGAGAGGCTTTGGCTTGGATTCTGTGCTATCAGGGAGTTAACTTGGGGGAAATGGTCAAGTCATCAAAGCATACCAGAAAGGCTGTATGAATCTCGTCAGCTCTTCATAGTGACAGAGAATCTTCCCAGGTTCAATCCCAGGCATCTCCAG
>NW_015247991.1:0-536 GCF_001447785.1 Gekko japonicus | reverse complement strand
AGAGGTTCCAGAACTCCATTCTGGTGCGTCTCCCCCCCCGTCCCCCCCAAAAAGCCCTGGCTGAGTCCCTACCCAATATCCTCTGCTCCTGCTCCTCTCAAACTGCACTACTCCCATCTTCAGACCATGCTGCTCCTGAACTCACTGCAGGTAGAGGTCACTATGGGACTAGGGGGTGTGTAGCCCACATGATGGTAGCCGTGATACTGGTAGAGATCACCACTGTGCAAAAGACAGAGGGACTGAGATGGATTTTGAAAACCTGGGTTCAAGACACTGTTAAGACACAACACCTAATGACCTGTAACCAACCACATTAAGGAAATGCAAGGACCCCTCTTATTCTTGAGAGGGGGCAGCAATTTCCATCGATTCCCCCCTCACTGCAGACCCCTAGTATGCTGTTCCTGAGGACTTGCTGGTCCCCAGGAACAAACTTTCAGGGAGTCGGTGAGAGAGGGGAAGCTGGCAGAAATTGTTGCCCCATCCTTAGAACACTTACGGGCAGTTAGGAAAATGTAACTGTGTTAGGATAG
>NW_015247990.1:0-536 GCF_001447785.1 Gekko japonicus | reverse complement strand
CACTTGAGCCACCGCAGCTCCTTCTTAATCTTTAGTTTGGCTCTAATTATAAAAGTTTGCAGATCACTGGCATAAGCGTAGCTCATGCTACTGAAATGGACGGCTTGACTATATCTGGGGGAAGTTGAGCTATCATAACTTCCTCCATGAAATAATTGAGGGGGTGTATTGGGATTTGACCCCCTCCCCTTCTTTTTTTAAGCCTTATATGCCACTGTAGCTACATCATCATCCCTGCAGTGCGCTAGAAATTGGCTTGCAGTATACTCCAAATATGTGTCAGCTTTTTCGAGGTTTGTAAGAGGGATACAATAGCCCTGTTACTTAGTTGACCCACCGATCAACCATCTTTTAAAAGACGTTGCCTCCGATTAGATGACTTGTGTGTTTCTCATTTCTAAGGCAAGCCGATTTTTTTAAAAAGGGTCTTAGAGGTTACCTTAGAGGGACCTGCGTCACAACCTAGCAACAAGTAAAGTGAAAATGAATTACTGATCAAAAAAGGAAATGCTCCTGATCCTATACTTGTGCTGTGC
>NW_015247989.1:0-536 GCF_001447785.1 Gekko japonicus | reverse complement strand
CAGACATACAGTAGGATAAAGTGATTAAACACTTTAAGGTGGTAAACTGGGCTGCACCACTTGGGACTGCAAGTGAAGAATCACATTTTGGAACCTTCGCTGTTGCGTCCCAAAGGCTCAGGGAAAGTTGCAGTTCCGACCATTTAAATTTTTTTTTATTTTTTTTTAAAATTAGATTCCTCCCTGCCATGCAAACTCTGTCACCAGAACCTCTGCAAGACCAGAGAAGGTTGAGTGCCAGGTCATTCCTTGAATCGAGTAGAATGCTAAGTAGTGGAGTGTAGGCTTGGCTTGCTTCCAGAAGAGGAGAACTTGGGTCACCAGACTAAATTTCATGGGATGAGCTTTGCTGTAGTAATAGTCCATGAACTGCATTTCAGTCAGCCTCCTAGAACAGATGATAATTTTTTAATGTTGCCATTTGTCCCAGCTGTGTTTAACAGCAAGAAAATGGATGGATGATGCTCTGCCTGAGGAGATTGTTGGGTATTCGATGATCTTAAAAATGATCTTAACATGGGATACAGGCCCAAGCT
>NW_015247988.1:0-536 GCF_001447785.1 Gekko japonicus | reverse complement strand
GGGCCCAGGTATGATGGAGGGACACCTTATTGTTACCTCCCCTTCTCTGAAGGGCTCTCAGCTGCGGCAGCATCCAGGCATGCTGTGGGAACACCTGGCTGCTGCCTTCCTCCTTCTTTTGGGGGTTTTCAGCTACGCCTGGATCCGGGTAGGATGGCTGGATACCTGGTTGTTGCCTCCTTCCCTCTGATGGGGCTTTCTGCTGAAGTAGCATCCACATATGATGCCGAGGGATGCCTGGTTGCTGCCTTCCTCCCTTTTCTGGCTAGATACAGGCATGATGGAAGGATGCCTGGCTGCTTCCTCCCTCGCTGTGATATGCTCTCAGCTGCATAAGGATCCAGGTAGGATGGAGGGATACCTTAGCTCTTGCCTCCTTCTCTCTAATGGGGCTCTCAGCTGCAGCAGCATCCAAGCAGGGTGGAGGGATGCCTGGGCGCCCCCCCCTTTCCTTCTGTGTTCCCAACCCGGTGGCAGCTGGACAGGCCCGTAGCCAGGATCTTTTAAAAAGGGCCCTTTAAAAAGTGGGGGGGGGG
>NW_015247987.1:0-536 GCF_001447785.1 Gekko japonicus | reverse complement strand
GCGGATGGCTCTGGCTTGAGTTCAATTTCCATTCGAGCACCGGTGCATTTCAAAATCTGCCCTGAAAACATCCCATGTGAGCCCAAAACACAGGCCGATTGTTTTATTTATTTAAAGAACCTCAGAATGCTATTTGTCAAGCAGCCATTTGTTTCATTTGACATCCTGCTTTGCTTTTGAGCTCAAGGCTGCTTACAGAAAGGACCACCAGCCAAGCCAAGGAATGCAGAGAGGCACGACTGGGCTGCTGGAGCAAGCGGAGCCAAGTGGCCCCAGAGCGCTGGCAGCCCCACCGGGGCCCCTGGGCGTCGAGGGCCCGCAAAGTGGCCACGATGATTGATGACCGTAGGCATCGAGCTGCCAGGGAGCGGACCCCCTTTGTCACCGGCGCCACAGCCTGGGTCCCTCGTGAGCAGTGCTGCCGGCTCTCTGGGGCCTGCTTGGCTCCGCTTGCTTCAGGCTGCCAGTTACCCTCCAGGACGGCGTCCCATCGGGAACTTCGCTGCTTAGCGAAAGGCTCAGTCCACCCTTGAATT
>NW_015247986.1:0-536 GCF_001447785.1 Gekko japonicus | reverse complement strand
AGAACTTTTGCTCACAAGACTCCACAGCGAAGTGGGAGCATTGGTTGCACCTCTCCAGCTCAGCTCATTTTTGCCTGCTGCCCAGTAGGCACCTCCAGGAACTCTTGTCTTCCAAAGGTTTTTTTGTAGAGCTATTTTCTTCAATGTCGCGGGTTCAGCATTACGGGGAAGATTCCCCAGAAAGCCCCCCTGGGCTTCCACCCCCTTCTCCCCCCTTCATCCATGGCGAAGACTACATCCTTTAAGAAGTGCCACAGTCGTGAGGGGGAAGTTACCATTGACATAAATGGCCCTGACTGCTGTCCTCTGTTCCTCAGTGAGGCCCGTAAACACTTCCTTAAAATTCACTTGGCAGCAGTGTGGCAGTCTCTCTCTTATAACGTGGGGACTGTCTGGGGTGGGCAGAAGGATGAAAATCCAAAATGTCCTCTCCCTCATGAGGGTCAGCATCCCCAGCCATTTCTTGGCAAACCCTGGCCTGATCTTTCGACCCTTGTGTGCAGCGGTGAGTTGTGTACCGGGCTCCCTTCACAAAA
>NW_015247985.1:0-536 GCF_001447785.1 Gekko japonicus | reverse complement strand
CCTCACTGCTTCTCCGGTACGTGAAGATCCCCATTCCAGTAACCACATTCAAACAGACTCTTTGCTTAAAAGATGGCAATATTTATGTTCCAAACCAAGATGCCATAAAACAAACCCATATACGTCACTGGTTAGTAAATGCAATCCAATGCATTAAAAAAACGAGCTGCTCTCCGACAGTAAATTCAGCGTTTTAATCAAGCCCTGCTTCGCCTCCTATTCTGCTATAAGAGAAGACTGCAAAGGTTAGGAGGAATTGTGATGCACACAATCTCAATTGTATTCGTTGAAGGGAAACATCGATGCAAAGATGACAAGGTTAACATTTGCAAGATTGGGGGAACCGGGCCCACTCCAGCTCTAATGCCAAATAAATAATACATAAAACACAACTCTCTTTATGTAGCACTAAGAGAGGGAGAAATGTGCTTCTCGAGAAATTGAGTTCTGTGCTATTTTGAAAGCAACGAAAGACTGAAGCCAGTTTCATAGCCATCACAATGAAACCTAGAGCTCTCCAATGGGAACTCCATTTT
>NW_015247984.1:0-536 GCF_001447785.1 Gekko japonicus | reverse complement strand
TGTTCTGCCGTGTGGCAGGGACCTTAGATAAGGTTAAAGTTTCCATAGTGGACCAAAGTCACCCTTGGATATTAATACATATTTCTTAAATACTATATTGTGCAGGCTCTATTAAATGCTTTAAGGGATTAGCCTCTTACCTGCCAATACTCTTGTGTAATAGCCACCACAACACTGATAGTCCGGTTGAACAGCATGCATCTGGCCACCACAGCAAATGCCTGATGTATTAATAGCTTGGATGTACTTATCCTCACAACACTGGAAACCAGTAGTACTGTTGTACAGAATCCCATTACAGCACACCTAAATTTAGCAAACAAAGAAAGAGACTTTATGTTAAAAACATGTCTTTCCTGGAAAAAAAGTTAAAAGAAACTGTATATATCAGTTTAGAACTGATATTAATAATGCTGTTATGACTATGACATATGCAACTACCTATTACACTACTAGAATTTACTAAAATTACAGTATTTTTATTTTGACAGTTACTGGCTTTTAAGCATATTTTACATTACTACATTCTACATTAC
>NW_015247983.1:0-536 GCF_001447785.1 Gekko japonicus | reverse complement strand
CCCACCTGGAGGCTGGCAACCCTACTTAGCTGTATTGCCATCAGCTGCAACATTATAAAATACCTCTTTTGGTTCTTCAGACCCATATGAAGAAAGAGTGCTAATTAAACAGTGCTAATTTATTGTTAAAAACCTGGGTCTACTTGCAGTGTATTGCAACTGGGAACCTGGTTTCCATCTCTTTCAATCCTCTGCAGCATTTCCTTCAGACTCAAACGTTCCTGGAGGCTTTAGCTGGCCACCTCCCCTTTTCTCTTTCAATTTCAGTTTCTCTTCAGACACTTGGTAATATTTGCTGCAGGAAACTTTGTAAAATAATGTCACAGGAGACCAAAATGTAGAACTAATGAAACTATATTTAACCCAGTGCCATTCTTTTCACAACAGAACTAAAAATGACTACTACCCCACGTTTGAATTCTTTGCTCACTTATCCCAACATTTCAGCCATTCAAAGAAAATGTTGGTGCCTATTTTCATAACCAGCACATGGACAGATGCCTGGATGCAGTTTTGGAATAGATGAGGGCTAACAA
>NW_015247982.1:0-536 GCF_001447785.1 Gekko japonicus | reverse complement strand
AAAAAATGTTGGAAAAGCAAAGGTATAGGAAAGAAAAACAGGAGTGTGAGCATAACTGGTAATATCAGAACATTTATTATTTCTAAGCCTCTTGTGTATTCTTAATCAGAAACAAGATACAAAAGAAAGCTCATGAGAGTATGCTCTGAGACTACCACAGAAGCAAAACAACTAGTTGGGGGGGTCAGCCTTTCCCACCTAATGAGCCCCCATAGACTATGACACAAACAATGAGATATCCCAATTAAAAACCAAGATGACAACACAGGTATCAAACATATGGAATGAATTTAACGACTGGTTAAAGATTCCGAGCAAGTAGCCATTAATGGGGAATACCTTATTACTACCAAGAATGTAAACAATTGCTTATTCTCTAATAACAGCTGGTAAGCAGTGGTACCTTTAGGACAGGACTTGGATGACAAAATTTGATAGCTCCTCAACTCTGCAGGGGGTCCCCAAATGCAGCAAGTTGTAATCTACGTATGGAAGCTGCCAGTGTCTGCTTACTGCCTGAGGAGTCCAGCCAGCTA
>NW_015247981.1:0-536 GCF_001447785.1 Gekko japonicus | reverse complement strand
GCCTGAAGCACTACTTTTGGGATCCTGGGCAGCACCCAACAAACTGCAAGAGACACTAAGGAGGTGACTATAAGGAATGGCTGGAGACAATGGAGGCCTAGTATGTTACCAATGTCAGCTGCAAAACAAACTCTAGATCTTCCTGAAGAAACATGTCATAGATGAAAAAGGTGAGAGATTATCACGTTTTATATGCCTGGCTACAAAGTCTCTTGGACTTTGGAGGCTTTCATTCTTGGGAATTCTCATGGTGGGATGCAAAGAGAACAGTGATCCCTTTGGAATTGCAATCCAGAGCTGGCAAGGCCTTTCTCTCAACCTCCTGACAGCCAATGGGGTGTTTGAGGTTGTTGATCTATTAGAGGTCCCAGCAAATCCAAGGATGCAGAAGGGAATCAGGAACCTCAGCTCAGAAGTATGTCAGGTTGAACAGAGCACCTGGATATAGAATCAGGAATGTTTGGGGCATTTGGCAACAGTAAGAATGAACTAAATCTTGTCTTTTGATAAGCCTATTCTGATCATTGGTGGTGGTG
>NW_015247980.1:0-536 GCF_001447785.1 Gekko japonicus | reverse complement strand
GTGTGTGTGTGTGCATATGGTAGGGGGTAAGTTAGGGAATCTCTGGAGATGCTTGGGAATCGCTGGAATTTTTACTCAGTGGATTCACAACTTACCTTCTTGAGTATGTTCTCCCTCCTTGCCGTGACCACTATGTTGGCCCCCATCCGTGCAAACTCGTAAGCGATTTGCTCTCCAATCCCCGAGCTTGACCCCGTCACCAGGACACGCTTCCCTCGCACCTTTTCTGCAGGCATAGAAGGAGCAGGTCAAGACGGCTTCCTTCCACGTGAGTGTTTGCTGTACAGACAGCAGCTCAAAGCCCTACCTGTGGCGTGGTTCCCTCACCGAGTGCTGATGCAGTAAAGTAAGACATTGGCTTGGAAGAAAATCTCAGCTGAAATCCTCATTCAGTCATGAAGCTCGTGAGTGATATGGGGCTACTAATGGCCTGACTACCTGCTTCACAGGACTGTTTAACCCTCTACCCTAAAAGCTGGTCTGAGTTTTCAACATTATTTAGAAGCATTTAGTCTTCATTCCACAGAAGGTAACTT
>NW_015247979.1:0-536 GCF_001447785.1 Gekko japonicus | reverse complement strand
AGGGAACACTTTAGACACTCCATGCAAAACGAGAAAATTCCCCTCTACCGTAAAGACATAGGATTTCTTTTCAGGCTGGTTCATCTTCGAAAGATCGCATTTTTATTCTTCCCATCTTCTGAGGCCAACACCCCATCCCCTCCTTAATCACAGAAAAATCAGCCCCACTTTTTGTAGCCCATTTGGGACTCATCCTGTTACCCATGCCTCACAGTTGGCGTCCTGCTTCTCTGCTTCACTGACTGGTCTCCACATCTTGTTCCCCGCCTGGTCAGTTTCAGCTCCTGAAGCTGCTGCTTCACCCCAAGGACAACCCCCCTTCTCTCCAAGTGCATATATGTCTCGCCCACCCCCCGCCGCCTTTAAGTTTTATTCTCCAGTAGGCACAGAGTTTTGTAAGGAACGGTTTTCTGTTGTCTTTACTTGACATTTTCTTTTCTGTAATTTTATTTTCGCCCTACCGTATTGCTTAAATGAATGTGACTTCTCTTCTGTTTATAAAATTTTAAAAAACCTTTCTGTTTAAGAACCTCCCC
>NW_015247978.1:0-536 GCF_001447785.1 Gekko japonicus | reverse complement strand
AGTTTCTCTGGAGGTCTGACAACAGGGCATGGAGGCCAAGGCTGGCTTGAAGCATCCTCTCTTCCCAGTGCTCTGAGGCTCTGACCTAGCACGCTAGAACACTAGGAGATGCATTGCAAGGTACTTTCTGTTGCAGTCCATTTTGAGTGTGGGGTGTGAAGAGTTCCTCTGCTATTGTAGAAATGACATTGTCTGATCTGTACGTAGTCCCCCTTCTCCACACCTGCTTCCTCTTGTCCAGTATGAAAAGGTTGGCAATCTTTACAGTTTATTCAGATTTGGGCAGGTTGGCTTCTTCCACTTGTAAACCCTGCGTATCCCTTACAAGTCTGCTAGTTTAATTTGTGAGGGTGTGCAACAATGACCTGTCCTGGTATGTTTTCAAAGCGGTATGTTTTCCTCAGGTGTTCCCGACTGAGTCCCTTCCCATATTCCATTTGCAGCGATTTCTTGGGGCAGGGTTCCAGGCAGTCTTAGGGGAGTTAATGCTCTATAAATGAGCCTGTGAGCATAGAATAATGTGCATGTTGCATGCT
>NW_015247977.1:0-536 GCF_001447785.1 Gekko japonicus | reverse complement strand
TAGCTCACTAATCCCCAATGTGGCACTCATGTTTGCTCACTGATATATTTCTTGCCAACCACTTGTTTCTCCACCAAGACATCTCTTCTCCAATGCAAAAGCCAGTTCTGCCTCTTCCTGCCTCATTTAAGATGGGGATGTTTTAGAAGAGCCCAGGAGGCATCCCTTTGAGTCTGCAGGGGAAACCCATGCAGAAACAGCCACATCTTCCATTGTAGTCCTCCAAATGTCCTCCTTTCAGGCTCCCGACATTTTGCAATTGGTCCCTTTATCTTACAGGAGTCATTTTGTCCCCCCATGGCAGCCATTTTGTCATTTCTCCCACCTCCCATGGTAGATATCTTGTGGTGGTGATCTTTAGCCTTTTTCGGTGTTTCAGGATTACTTTATATAATGATCCGGTTAATTCTGATTCCTTGACTAAAGATTTGAGCTACAACACTTAAGGCAAGAGTATGATAAATCCTCCACCCTTCAGAAGTCTTAAAGAAGTTCTTCCTTGACCTCCTGGCTAGGGATGGGCACAAACCAGGAAA
>NW_015247976.1:0-536 GCF_001447785.1 Gekko japonicus | reverse complement strand
GTTCATTTCATGACCTTGGGCCAAACATTATCTCTCAGCCCAACCTACCTCTAGGCTAAAACTCTGGAGGGGATAACCTTACATGCTGTCCTGAGCTCCTTTGCGAAAGGCTAAAATAAAAATGGAATGCATGGCTAGATAAATAGAAGAATACAGAGAACAGGAGTCATCAGGGTATATCATGACAAAGATGACCACTGCCAATGAATAGCTTAGTTAAGGAAAAATCATAAAGCTCATACTTTGTACTGTAATAGGAGAGTACACCCCAATTAAAACTGTGTATGGAACATCTACAGCACAAGATTGTGCTACATTTAACTGTAAAAACATGTGAATTTCAAGTTAATTTTTGTAGAGTTTTAACGTATCAAGTACTTTGATAAGAAGGAATGAGAGGAGGGTGTGAAAAACTTCTTTAAAGTAAGAACATGGCTGTATCAAGAGGAGGTCAGGAAGGCTACCACACTTCTATCATCATATCATCGTCTATATATCTAATAGCCAAAGTCCTTTTTGGGTGCAGATACTTATTT
>NW_015247975.1:0-536 GCF_001447785.1 Gekko japonicus | reverse complement strand
GAACCAAACTCCCAGAAAGCACTGCAGCCTGCTGCAGGTAGGCAGAGACACCTAGCTCTGTTCCCATGGGAACCTAAAATGACCTAGAGGTGTTAAGAAAGGAGGTAATTTGTACTTCACAGAGGGCACCATTTGACCTGGGCAATATGGATTGCCCATAGATAACACTACAGAAAACTGTCTTTACCCCTTGTTTTTAAGAACAGATAACTGCCACAGCCTGGTTTTATCTCACGGATGTTCTAAAAACAATGTTCTAAAAACAATGAAGTCAAGAAGTTTGTTTTCTTCTATTTGAAATGTAAACTTTTCAGTGTAAGGCTTGTGATGTGATATTGTGATGTTGTAAATTGAAGGACTACAAGGGAACATCCTTTGTATGTAAAGCTCATATTGCATCAAAGCCTGTATTTACAAACGTAATTTGAAAGTGTACTACACTGTCGAATTCCTTGATCTTTGGGGTATAAAGGAAGGCTTCAAGTGATGGCTCTTCTCTGCGTCTTTGAAACACAGAGACCGATTTCACACAAGAG
>NW_015247974.1:0-536 GCF_001447785.1 Gekko japonicus | reverse complement strand
CAGGTGGTATGTTGGCATAGGGTGCTGAACCATCTTCCCTTGACCTGCTACTAGCCTCCCTATAATCTCTTCCCAAGGAGCTTTTCTCCCAGCTAGATCTCTTCCGGTTTTTGAGAACAGGGGGAAATAATACCTACTTTGTTCACCTTACACGCCTTGCTCACTGCTTTGGGATTGGAGCTGACCGGGGTTTAAAAAAACCCGGATTGTCACCAGCGGATGCAGCTCAGCAGGTGAAGCTCCGCATACCTCTGTGTGGCTGCTGTGCATCCCTAAGCTCTTGCTGAAGAGCAGGAGGCACAGTCTGTGGGTCACATTGTTTTGTGTGGGGCACTGCTCATGCTTCCTGTGGGCCTCTCTGTTGTTCCATGTGAACCGAGAGGGCGTCCCAGAGCACCACCCACTTTCAGCTGCAGCTGTCCGTTGCAAGGAGAAGATGAGTAGACAGTAAGGCCAAGCTGTCTGAGAGGAGTTGGTCTGACATCAACTGATAAGCTTCCCAGCATTTCTGGGTTTCCAGGAGGCTATGAGACTAG
>NW_015247973.1:0-536 GCF_001447785.1 Gekko japonicus | reverse complement strand
CTCCAGAACTGATCTCTGTAGTCTGGAGACCACCTATGATTCTGGAAGGTCTCCCGGGGCCCCTCCTGGAGGTTGGCAACCCTAAGTGGCAGGGATGCCACGCCCCCTCCCCCTGGAATAAGAGTGCCTCTCCCCCTCCGTGTGCACACAGAGATCTTCTAGGAAGCCCTGAAACCTGCAGCTTCAGCCAAGCAAGAATGAGTTTCCGTCGGGTTGGCCAGATCCTTTGCGGTGAAAGACAACTTGGCTGATCCTTATCTGCTGACCTTCTTTCCTCCCTCACAAGTACTCGCAACAGGAGCTGCAGCTCATGTTGCCGCAGCAACTCCTGTGTAAGGAAAAGCCCTGACACAGCGCTCGCTCCGACTCGCTTTCAGACCAGTCTTGGCGCCGTGGTCCCACCACCCGGGTCCACCAGCGTCCTTCTTTGCAAATTAGAAGGCGCCCGCTCAGTCAGTTGAAGACGGTGATGCACCAAGTGTTGGCTGAGGGGAGGGGGGTCGCTCAGGCCTTGAGGGCTGTGGTTTGCCATGTGA
>NW_015247972.1:0-536 GCF_001447785.1 Gekko japonicus | reverse complement strand
TACTTTCTAGGAGGTTCTTCAGCAATTTCGACTAGTTGAATAGTTGTAGAGAGCGGGAGAATATCAAGAAAGTGGCTGTATGCCCTGCAGTCCTATATAACAGGCATTAAGGTTTCAATTCTGTCATTGCGGCAGCGACATGTACGATCAGCAAAGGTTTTTTTTAATTAAACCTCCCCCCTGTAACCGCTGAAGGGAGGGCATCCCACCTCAGGAGGGTGTAAACGTTCTCCGTAACTCATGATTTTCTAGATGAAAAAGACGGGGCACATAGGCACTACCTTATACAATGGTTCTAAGAGGGCTCGCCATTTGCATGAGTCATTAAGATCCTCCTGTCTAGCTATGTCCTGGATTCTCTGTCTCGCTCACTCTGTCGGTCCAAGGAATATACCTGCCACGTTCGAGTCCAGGAGAACCTCAAACACCAACACGATTTTCAGGGCACGGGTTTTTCGAGAGTCAACTCTTCAGATTTTCGAGAGCTCTGACTCTCGAAAGCTTATCCCCTAAAACTCTTGTTGGGCTACAAGTAA
>NW_015247971.1:0-536 GCF_001447785.1 Gekko japonicus | reverse complement strand
CAATAGTTTCCAATGGAGTCAGTTCACACATTAACTTGTTGGCCGTGAACTGGCCAGAAATCAAGTGCAAAGAAATCAAGCAAGATACATACATGTATGAATGGCGCTTTATTGACTTCCAGTTGACTGTGTAAACCAATTCCAGTTGAAAAGTACTGTGTGACACCAAAGCTCTATCTCTGATAGTGTGTCTGTGAGGGCCCACTGACATATGCAGATGTCAAGTGATGCTGCAGTCATCACAGGATTAACACGCATGTGTAGATTTATTTCTAAGACACATACAGAGAACACCACTCTCTTGAACACAATTTCTTGACTTTGGCAATTCTACTGGAAGAGTAGTTGCATGCATACATAAAGGACTTACTGTTCCATCCCCTCCACAGGCCAGGATTCGCAAATTTGGCATTTTTCGATACAATTCAAGCCTATCAAAAATGGAGTATTAAAAAGTTTATGTAATGATACAGAGGATTTTTTAAAGGAAACAACAACAGACAGATTTCCCATAGAATCACAGAGTGGGAAGGGGC
>NW_015247970.1:0-536 GCF_001447785.1 Gekko japonicus | reverse complement strand
TCTTCTTCTTCCAAGCGGTGGGAGAGGAAAAAACAACAGTGACATTGGCTGCGTCACTATAATGTTACTTCCAGAAGTGACACCGGGTGGCTCTAAAAAACCCTATACGAAAATCGGCTTTCCCCACAACTTAGGTAGCAACGGAGTCCATTTCCTTGTGCCCAGTCCTCCTGTCAGTTTCCCCGAAATGGTGACATATTTTTAGCCTGGTGAAGGTCCCACGCACAGTGGTGTCATTTTCCTCACTGCACCAATAGAGGGCTTCCCCCCCCCCAATAAAAATGGAAAGTGCTATAGCACAATAATGCTTTAGCAATTCCCTTTTCCAAAAGCCCTTAAAAAGTCCACTGGCGCTGTAGTGGGGGAAATGGTGGCCAGGAAAGGCTGACAGAGGGACCGCGTGCAGAAAGGTCCTGTTGCCAGGAGGCATCCGTCTGCATTCACAGAGGTCGTAAAGGCAAAACGGAGAAGCTGCACCCTGAGGAAGCAGCCACTGTTTATCTTAATGTCCAGTCAGGCACCTTTAAGACCAACCA
>NW_015247969.1:0-536 GCF_001447785.1 Gekko japonicus | reverse complement strand
GGAGAATCATAAGATCCAACCCAATATTCCAGTAGCAAATATTTCCTTTTTTTAGACAAAGTGCTTGAGTTCTTTGGTGGTTGGAAAGTCCAGACTTGCTTGAATAAAATGGATTTTCTGGATCTTTTGGCGTCATCTTGGAACTGAAATAACTTTTTGATCACCTTGTTGGATAACATTGCTGGGAGGGAGACAGGGTATGCTGATTCCTCTTACTTTGGATAACATTAACCATGGTCCTTGAATAACTGGACTGGTTTATGAAGAAATGCTAGTGGTTCAATTCCTATTATCTGACTAGTAGCAGCAGGTGATGCGGGGTGGGGGGTGGGGATAACTGCATGGAATTAAATTGTATGCATTAGAAGGGCTGGACTTCCTCTTTTCCTGTACGACCATTATCTAGATCCAACTCATCGAGCTGCTGTTCTTGTTATAAAAATACCTGGAAGATTTAAAAAGAGCTGCAAGTTTTTAGCAAGGATCAGCATTGTTGTGTTGTATCAGGTTTTGTTTTGATTTTTTTTTAAAAAAAA
>NW_015247968.1:0-536 GCF_001447785.1 Gekko japonicus | reverse complement strand
TTTAATGCGCCAGGCTCGGCTGTTGCCTGGCTCCGTTTGACAGCCCTGCGTTTGTTGCGCACACCTTTCCATTTCTGCACCACGGCTGCTCCCGGGAACAGGAGCTGAGCACGATGTGATAGCATTGCCAATTAGGGAAGTGTTCTTTCTCCTGTGCTTGTGTTCTTGAAGTCTTTGTTGCTGGACAGTGTCATGTGCCGCTCCCCTGTCCGAGTCCTAGAAGAGAAAGCCAATCTCTGAGAAGATTGAAAAAGGCAGTCGGGGGGGGGGGTCACACCCCTGAGCGTGCATGTTACTTGACTGATCCATTCAAGTGACGACTGGCACCCGGATGGATAAACTGGCTCCCCTGGAAAGCACTGCGCTGGATCCCAGGAGCGCATTCCACGAACAGCAACGTTTTCTCCCATCATGATGAGTCTTATCCTGACACAAGAGAGCTGGGGAGTGACGCTGTTGGTGCAAGGGGATCATGGGATCCAGCCTCTTGTGTCTGAGGTGTTGTGACTCTACAATGTTCCCTCTGAGCTGTGGAG
>NW_015247967.1:0-536 GCF_001447785.1 Gekko japonicus | reverse complement strand
TTAGTTGACTCCGGGAGGGAGTATTCAACCCTACACCGCTCCTAGCAGTTGCGGGGATTGCATCTTCCGCTCATGCACACGACAATGCAATTTCAGCGAGAAGCAGTTCAACCCGCACATCCTTGGATAGCAACTGGAGGAAGGACGGGACTCCAGGGGAGCAGGTAGCACAAGTGTTCCTGTTAGTGAACCAGCGCTCTCCTTGGGGGCTGCAAAGGATTGGGGCGGGTGAAGGAGAATAAATGTCCCGCTCCTCCCGGGTCAGCGGGAAACTAACCGCCCTTTGCCTTCCTCCCCTCGTGTAGAAACCACATTGCACAGAGACAAATCGGCTCTCTCCGCGCGCGGGCGGGGCCGAGTCATAGTAGCGATAGTAGAAAAGCCGTAGTAAGAGGAGGAGCGGAGGGGGCGTGGCTCGGCCGGGAGTGGGCGGGGCGCGCCCTGATTGGGCGGGCGCGGGGCTCGGAAGCACTTTGTTTTCTATGCTAATCAGGGCGGAGAAGAGGCTTGTGGATATTTACGTTGAGGCGGGAGCC
>NW_015247966.1:0-536 GCF_001447785.1 Gekko japonicus | reverse complement strand
AGCCTAGAGTAATACCCAGGGTTGCATAGTAATTTTTAATGTTCTGTCTGTCTGTCTGTCTAGATTCCCACCCCCCGAAGTAACCTACAGCATTTGCTCCATAATGAGCATCCCCAGAAAATGCATGACAAATGCCCTCATTAATGGGATGATACAGTTCATACAGCAAGTATTGTTGGCTATTCGCACAAAACTCAAAGTCCAGTTGCATCAATGTGAGTTCCATTTTTGGTACCATCTCCCGTAGCTGTCCCCTCAGCATGCCTCTATCTCCTAATTATGGGGGAAATAAAAGTCACTGTTTTACCATTCAAAATAACCTTGTAGTGTTGCAGTTAGTTTGTCTTCCATTGGTTTTCCTTCTTGACTTGGATTATAAAGTTCACCTGTGTCCTTGATAGCGTCCCCTTTCCTTCACTATTTTTCATGCATGCATTGTCCCAGCATATGGCAGTGTGCGGTTTCTACTTCATCTAAGAGGAGGCTAATTACAGAAAAGACATCTTCATCCTTGAACTAACATAAAAATAGCAAGG
>NW_015247965.1:0-536 GCF_001447785.1 Gekko japonicus | reverse complement strand
ATATTTGTAGAAAGATAGCAGAAAGTGCTTTTTAAAAAAAATTACTGCTCTTCGGAGATGTCTTACAAAATAGCACTCATATGTATCACCTGTCAGAAACTAAGCAGCAAAATTATCTTCCCAACTGTCATTAAAATGAATGTGTAATTTGTAGAAGGCTCTTCACAGTGGATTGGGATTGGAGCAGTGGTAACTGACCTTGTAAATCTTATGCATCTCAAATTTGTGTTATTAATGTGGTTAAATCAACATGATTGTTTTCATGTTTCTGACAAGTATAATCATATTATTTGAGACAACACTCAGCAACTATATATTCTGATGGCAGTCAGTGAGATGAAACCAGTGTTGCTCATTTGTCCTTCTGATGGTCCAGTAATGCTTTCTAACATGGGTCTGATGGAGAAGACCAAATGCAAAGGAATCAAAACACATTCATCTTCAACCGTAACTTTATAGGTAGTGTAATGTACATCTTAAGAGCCCTACATGCACAGATGAATCTCTTTAGCAAAATTTTGGGACATGGCTCCATG
>NW_015247964.1:0-536 GCF_001447785.1 Gekko japonicus | reverse complement strand
GACCGGTAGTACTCAAACTGAGGGTCAGGAACCCAAAGTTGGTTGTGACCAGGTTATGCTGTGGTGGGAGAGCTCTTGCCCTAGCCTCTGCCTTTCTCACTGCTGCTCAGGGGAACGGTGGGAGCAAAACGCAGGAGGGGAAATCGGCACTGCACTGACACCACAATGTCACTTTTGATGTGAATCTGGAAGTGACATCTTCATGTCAGTGCAATACTCTA
This sequence comes from Gekko japonicus, assembly GCF_001447785.1. NCBI lineage: Eukaryota > Metazoa > Chordata > Lepidosauria > Squamata > Gekkonidae > Gekko > Gekko japonicus. The sequence continues at coordinate 315 of NW_015247964.1, read as the reverse complement.
GGATTCACCCTTGACTCTGTAAGTTTGGGGGTGAATCTTAGACTATCACATCGATATAGTGATGTTACTTCCAGTTTTGTGCCAGAGGTGACATTGTGGAGACAGCGTGATGCCATTCATCACAACTCTGCCCTCCCTTCTCCCGGATCTGCCAGTGCTGATCTGGCACCTCTAGTTGTGACTATCTCACAAGTGGACCATGAGGCCAGGACAGAGGAGGAGGAACTCAGTGTGAGGTGAGAGAGGCAATGGTAGATTTAGGTTTGGCCCTTCAAGATGTGCAAAATGGTGCCCTGACCTGGGTAGCCCAGGCAA
>NW_015247963.1:0-536 GCF_001447785.1 Gekko japonicus | reverse complement strand
ATTTAGAAGGGTGTAATTCAGTTTAGGATTACGCTGCCAGTGTAATACTTTACTATTTCAACTGTTGCTCATACAATATTGGGCAGCATTGTCCAAATGGTTCCTTTTTGGCTTAGTCTCTCAACTTTCCCAGTGCTTGGCACTCTGCTCCCAGGGTTGCAGCTCTTGGCTGCATGGCCCACTGTCCAGAGTGTCGTGGTGTGCTCAAGAGCTATTCAGTCCCTTCACAGCATTCGTATCATCTGCAACATCTTTGCCTGTATCCCAGTTCCCCAACTGACACTTTCCCAACTGTCATTCCCCCTCACCTGTCACTCACTTCCCAGCATTCTCTCATCTCCTTAGCAACCAGAACCTCTGAGTAGCCTGCTTCATCCTTATCTGGTCATGCCCAATTTAAAGTTCATTATGACAACATAATATGGTTGCAGAACCAAGGCAGGATAATTCCAGCAAAGTATGTTGATCAAGTGCCTCAATACATTAATTAAGCATGTTGAGTAATTACTGGGAAGGGAAGGCAGCATGGTATAGCC
>NW_015247962.1:0-536 GCF_001447785.1 Gekko japonicus | reverse complement strand
AGGATGCACTGGCTCCTGAAGATCCTTAAACCTTTCAATCAGAGACCGCAACCAATTCCAGGGAGCCCTTTCCTCACTCCACATCTGTCGGCAGTGGTGAGCAAAGAAATAAATCAGGGAGGAATGACTACAGGTAAAGTCTTATGCAAGCAGTTTACAGAAGGAATGAAAAAGAGAAGATGAGATCCTAAATCAACTCAGCTAACACGCTGAAGGAAGGCAACTTTGATTTGTGACTGCTTGCAAAAAAAAAAAGATACCTCCCTTTCACCAGGAATAAAATATCTCTCACCCATTTCCTAGATACAAGAGGAGTGATGTTTCCATGGCGCCCTGTACTTGAGCCAATGACCTCCAAAAACTGATGAGTTCTCTATAAAAGTTTGGAGAGGAATTTGTGGAAACAACAAATGCAGCATTAGAAGCCTAGCAAAAAATCTGAGCCAGGTTTTCAAAGAAGAAAATTTCCATATAAAGTGAGCTGACAGCTGCATTTGATGCACAGAAATAGGTGGCTTCAGAAAAGGAACAGAAAT
>NW_015247961.1:0-536 GCF_001447785.1 Gekko japonicus | reverse complement strand
GATCCACTTTCACAGGAACAACCTATTCTCACCAAAAATTCAGAGCAGCACTTAAACTGGTTGGACAGGAAACTTTTGATGGATTGTTCCCATGTTTACAACCGTTCTTCACCTGATGCTACAGACCTTTAGGAACTGAGTGACTGCCTACCATGTAATTATGGATGATTCCTGTGATCATGTATCTGCCTGCCAATTCACCCCTTAATATTTGTTTAAATGCTTCTGTTAAATACCATCACCACTGTTCAGGGCAAGACACTGTTCAGGGCAAGCTTTAAACTATCGATTTCTGATAGTTTCCCCTTTGCTTGCGGAACCCAGCTGACAGATTCAATGGAGAGCAGTATCCCAGGCCAAATTTTAAATGTCAGATGTTGTAACTAGATTGCTAGTAGATGGTAGGGGACATGACTGAAGGTTTGTCAAGAGACCCAAGGTTCTGCCTTCTTGATGACAGGTTTCAACATGTTTTTACAGCTCCTGGTATTGTTAATGCTGCCTCAGACTGAATGCAAGAGGAGTAATCCTGCTCT
>NW_015247960.1:0-536 GCF_001447785.1 Gekko japonicus | reverse complement strand
TGTGATGAAGTGGACAGCTTGTTCACCATTCTTCATGTATTTGCTGTGGAACATGCAATAAAAACATTAAAAAGTAATTAGAAGTTGTGGAAAAATCCAAACAAGATAAACACTAGAGTACTGATATTAAATGTGTAATTATATGATGTCACTCCTGATTCTGTGACTTTTCTCAGCTATTAGAGAGGTTACAAGTGGGGGCTACAAGACTCATGGGAGGGAATCCCATCCTCCCCCCAGCACAGCTCCATGCCTTTACAGCTGCCTCCAGGCCCAGCTATGGCAGCAACATGTCTGGGAGCCTCTCCAAGCCTGGAGCAGCTCCCAACAATGCCAGGTCCAGAGTGGCTCTCCCAGGCACTGGTGCCACAGCCAGGGCTGGAGCAGTTCCCTGAATGCCAACACAGCTGGGCCAAGAGCCGTTCCCCAGACAAGGACGACACTGAGGCCAGGCCCAGAGATGCTACCATACTCCCCAGAGCAGCTCCTCAGATGCCACAGCTGTGGCTGGGCCCAGTCTGAAGGGAGCAAAAGCT
>NW_015247959.1:0-536 GCF_001447785.1 Gekko japonicus | reverse complement strand
ATCTCAGAATGAGTGTGACGTGCATGTTCCATCTAGTGCCCAATAGTAATGAGGCTGCTGCATTCTATAGCAAACGGAGTTTCAGAGTTGACTTTAAGAGCAGACCCACATAGAATGCATTGTAGTAGCTTAACCTTAAAGTAACCATAGTATGGATCCATGTGGCCACGTCATCCAAATCAAGCTGAGGGCCATTTTCTGGGTTAAATGAAGCTAGAATAATGCTGTTTTTCTTCCTTTCTTTTTTTTGCACAGATGCATTAACTTGCTTCTCCAGCAATAAGAGTAGATCCAGTATAAATCCTAGGGTCTTTACAGAGTTAGAGAAGGTCAGCTGGACCCCATCAAAAGGGGGAAGGACTCTTTTCTTGAACAGTTTAGCCTTCCCTACCAGTATTACCTCCAAATTCTTAGGATTCAGTTTCAACTTGCTTATCCACTGTTATTTAACCACAGCAATAAAGCACTGGTTCAGGACCTCTACAGCATTGCCAGGCAACTTGGATAGGTGTTGTGTTCTTACATAGACCACGCAC
>NW_015247958.1:0-537 GCF_001447785.1 Gekko japonicus | reverse complement strand
GGAACAGAATGTATGAATGTATGAGCTTGGGTCTAAGCAAGGTATTGGAAACCAACCGATCAGAACAAGGGAAGTTCTGGAGGGAAGCAAAGTGATTGGTCTTTATGTACAGTTTCTGATTGGATCTTATCTGACATGTGGGCGTGGCTCGCCAAGCCCGGACTGTTTATAAAGGAGCCCATCGCTCCATTGACTTGTCTCGTTCTGGTTCTTCTGACTTCGTGTTCAATAAAGCTGTTATCACTGTTCACCTGCTGCCTCGAGTCTCGTACATAACACCAGGTTAGACAGGGCAGCATATATCTGTCCATGTTGCCATGGTTATGCTAAGGATGATGTGGGTGTATGCGGGATTTCATGGTTTTACCTGTATATTGTATGTCCCTGTCATTCTCCCACAGTCCTAACAAAAGTTCTTGAATCTACAGCAACAAACCTTCAAGAAAGCATTACACTGCCTATAGTGTGTGTGTGTGTGAAGAGCGTTCTAGCTGGGGGCCCGACACTACCCTCCTCAGGCTCCACCCCTCCAAATCT
>NW_015247957.1:0-536 GCF_001447785.1 Gekko japonicus | reverse complement strand
TTGGAAGGTGGATTCTATGGCATTATGATTCCACTCTCAAGATCCCCAGGAATTTCCCAACACAGGGTTGGCAACCCTAGCTCCCCCTTCTGGTAATTTCCAGGTCTTTAAATGTTTTAGAGTCACTCTGGGAGACGACGTCAGGCACAGAAGTCTGGGAAGAGGCGTTGGGCGTCCTCCAGAGAGGCCGACGAGTTGGCGGACAAAGCAAAAACGAATGAAGAGAGCTCGAAGAACCGTACTGGAAACGCCGTGATTATTCTACCTCCGCCTTTATTCAGGGATACGTTTTAGATCTAGGGATAGAGGATTGCTTTTAAATGCCTGCTTTATTTTCCTCTGCTCAGACGTTGCTGGTAAACTTTGCGCAACGGTGTGCCTTTTGAAATTTGATTTGCGCAACTGTGTGCCTTTTTTTTGGGGGGGGGGGTCCCAGTGACTGCTTATTCAAGTTGGTCACCTTTTTTTCTTTCTTTTCTAACTGGTGTTGTTTGGTCTCTGTACCTGTATATAATGTAGTGGAGTTCCAGGCGTAG
>NW_015247956.1:0-536 GCF_001447785.1 Gekko japonicus | reverse complement strand
GTCACTACAGCTAGTATATTTGTATCTTGGAAGAATAGGCAGGTAATGTACTTATCTTAGCTGTTTGTAATCTAGTGCCTAGGTTTATGTATTTTACTATGCAATCCTAAACCTAAATATTCAGGAATAAATCCCATTAAGTTTAGTAGGACGTTTTAATAGATGTGTTTTGAATTGCAGCCCAAATCACTTTGAACAAACACAAGGTTAATGTAGTATCTATGTTGAGCAGTTCTCAGGTTTGGGACCAGAATGCTCCCATATCTTGGTAGCAGTGTCTAGGTTTTCATAAACAAACAGAAAATAGTAGAAGAAAAATTCTGAACAAGTGTGGGACAAACTTGCTTCCTAGCTAACTAACATGCATTTAAGGTTTTAGGGCACACCCATTTCTCTAAGAGAGCATGTCTTCTGGGCAACGTCAAGGAATAGTTCCTTTCCCACATAGTAGAAAACATGATATCTTAGCACATTTACAAAGTAAGCATGTATTGGTGTTTTTTTTTAAATTGCACAATATTGATTACATGTTCATT
>NW_015247955.1:0-536 GCF_001447785.1 Gekko japonicus | reverse complement strand
CTGGCAATACTTTGATGCTAGCAAAATTATTAAAGCTATCTTGTTAGGATTTAATGTTTTTGGATTTTTCAAAACACATTAGCTGGGTCATAGATTAAGGTCTAGTTTTTTTTAAAGTCATTATATTTTTACTAATATTTTCTTAACCTCAAATTATTTTAATGTGGAATAAAGAAGTGTAATACAGCACACTGAGTGTTTGGAAGGGATATTTTTAACTGAAATAAAAATGCTTTCTTAGACTGTAAGGAAATAAAGCACTAATTGTGCTCTAAGGAAACACTGATGTTGTGTTTCCTTTGTTAGATTTATTGTGAACTTTAAAGCATAATTAAGAAAAATAAAGGACAGCTTCCCAACCTATCATTACATATTTTAAAAGGTCTAGTGCATGTACGAATAAATATGAATTTTACCGTCTATTATATTCCATTACTTCATTACTCTTCCATGGTCCAAAAGTCCTTTCCAGCGTTAGAACACAGGAGAACTGAAAACATTCTTACTGTTATGCATTTTAACAGAAGAAAATCAAA
>NW_015247954.1:0-536 GCF_001447785.1 Gekko japonicus | reverse complement strand
CGGGGGGGGGGGGGGGGAGAGCTTATTACTAGTAGGATGAAACAGACCATTTGGCAGGACATCACTACAGAAAAGAGGATTTCGCAATTGGAGTGCCTCCAGACAGAGAGGCCGCTGGCACAAAATATCCCAGTTCAGGACCCTCGAAGATTGCTTCTTTGAGTAAAACCCCCTTTATGCTGTCTTCCCTTACTGTTACTGGAGCCACAGCATGAGAAATCAGCTTTTAGAACCCCTGACTCAATAGCATTACTCATCTTCACCCCTCATTCTTATCTGCAAAAGAACGGAGGCACATATTTCACTTGGCAAATGAATGAGAGGCCCATTCTGGAGAGCTCCGTGCTATTAGGACATTTCACAAGGGCATTTAGAGAGCTGTGCAATTTTCGTTCTGTCACAGACGCTGAACACTCTGCAATACAAATACCCCGGGAATAGATTGCTCTTAACATCGATTGAGTCACTGGATTCAAAGACCGCCTTTTCTGCATGTGAACGATTTAAAACCTTAAAGAGAGACAAAGGACAAGAAC
>NW_015247953.1:0-536 GCF_001447785.1 Gekko japonicus | reverse complement strand
AACTCCCGGGAGATGTAGCCGTGTTCATCCTGGAAGAAGAGATCAGGCAAGTTGACTTTAGAATTCTGTGAAGTCAGACAAGTTATTCAGAGAGAGCAATGCCAAGGTATATAACAAAGAGGACACCTAAAGTTTAACCCTGGGGGGAGGGGGAGGGAGATGGATGCAGCTGCAAGGTATAATCTGTGCTACTTATTATCACCATGCAGAATTATTCTCAACTGGCCTGAGTTCCTTCAATTATTCTTTCCCCACTAAGGGCAAGTTCTCAGGGGCACCTTACACAAACATTAAGTCCTGCTTCAACTCCTGACCTAGGAGTTAGCTCTGACGTGCCTTTCCCCTTCCCTGTATAACCAGAACAAGAATCACATTCCAATTGCTATTTACTTCCCAGTTCTAAGCATGTTCACCTAGGGGGAAAAATCCACTGAATTCTGTATAAAGGAGTAGACATTTATGAAGATTCCTGCGTGTGGAACCAGCTTCGGGCAAGCAAAAGTGCTAGAAATTACTCCTTGCAATGATTATATCCC
>NW_015247952.1:0-536 GCF_001447785.1 Gekko japonicus | reverse complement strand
CTTTTGAAAGCTTATATCCTGGAAATCTTATTGATCTTTGAGGTGCTACTGGATTAGAATGTTGCTCTTCTACTTCAGACCAGCATGGATCACCACCTGAAGCTGTGCAATAGTGAATTTTTACTCTTACGTCTGACATACACATATAATTCAATCATAAATACAAATTATACTTCAACTTCACATTCCCCTGTGCCTTTCAACTCTCCCAACAGATCAAAGAGAAATACCTTGTATACTATAAGATCATGCTCTCCGTCCCGCAGAGTGGTGCCATCGTATCTCATCAGTTTAACAAAGGCCAAAGCAAATATCTTCTCAGACTTATCTTTAGCTGTTTAAAATAAAAACAACCAACCAATCAATCAATAAAGTCTATATATATAGCCCTTTCTCATACCAAACATAAAGATTTGGTTAATGCTTAGAACTTACTGGGGTCATCCCAATAAGGAGTATTTTTCAAAAACTATGTACAATTAGTATTCACTGCCTAGTAGGTTGGCATGTATACATCCAGGGTCTACTAGCACTTG
>NW_015247951.1:0-536 GCF_001447785.1 Gekko japonicus | reverse complement strand
GTTAGGACAATGCCAGAAGAAGGTGCAGGATCCTTTTACTGCATTCCCATACAAATTCCTCCAGCCTAAGTCCACTGAAGTTAATGGTTTAGACTACCTGTGCATAGGACTGCACCATCAAAAAGAGTTTCCTCTCCTCCAACTTCTTATTAATGTCCAACCAGTCACATGCTTATTTTAATCAGAAGTAATCAGTAGTTTTTGTTCCCAAGTAAGCATCATAGAATTGCATTCTGCAGCTTTTTATAATAATGCTTATTATTGTTGTGTATAGAAAAGAAATTAAGTACAAAACTGAGAGAGGAGCCTAACTGAGTGGTATGATCTAGAGGCTGGACACTCACATCTTTACATCTTACAGTTAAAAATATAAAACTTAATAAATGAAACATGCATTTAAAATAAGAGTTTTTAGATTGCATTAATTTAAAATAGGCTTGGTAGTCCCAGGAACTGGGGTCCCTGAAAAAAGGTGTTTTTCTGCAGCAGTTGAGAACCACGTGAACTTGTGAGGGCAGAGCTGAATGCCTTAGCTG
>NW_015247950.1:0-536 GCF_001447785.1 Gekko japonicus | reverse complement strand
AAATTACCTTCAGGAAGGGAGGATTTGGGCCAGGGAAGCTGCAGGAGTAGGTCATTGCATCTTTACCCCAAGCAACCCTTTCTCGAGACTGTTTTTTTGCTTTTCAAAAAGTCACCCAAGGTTCTGTTGCACATGTTTCCACGTAATGTGCAATTAGGCCCTTTGATTGTAATCCCCTACGGTTTTCCTTGCCTGCCAACAGGGCGCCTTCAAAGTTCTTCAGAAGACCTGCAGGGCTCCCCCGCCCGTGATGAGCATAATGCGTCGTCTGCCATTTCATTCTAAATGAGCACAATTCCTATTCTGTCTAAATAAAGGTTTGGGTTCTGCCTTGCCTCCAAAAATGGGATGCAAGAATGGAAAAAGTCCGCAATGTCCCAGAGCTGGAGGAAATATTCAGTGATCCATAAAGCATGTATTTTCTCTACTGCTTCCTTTTCTGTAGATCAGGAACATAGACGGAGCTCCTAGGATTGTCTTCCATGGCTCTATTTAGCCAGTGTAGCAGTTGAACTAGGATCTGGGAGACCCCGGTT
>NW_015247949.1:0-536 GCF_001447785.1 Gekko japonicus | reverse complement strand
TGGGATCCAATCATGACTCTCCCCACATTTCATCACATTTGGAGCTTAGGAACATCATGAAGGAGTATCAGTTCTCTGAGTTCTCTTATAGCTCACTCCATTCAATCCCAATTGTCTTATTATGCATTTGATCTTCTATGTTATCCAGTATCTAAGCAGACTTTAGGTCACTGAGATACTCAAAATAACAATCAAAGGTTGTCACCATATCACATCTGGAATGAAATTCAAGGTGAATTTGGATGTTCCACTAAAATATCGGAGGGATTCTGAGGGGAGTGAAATCGTCCAACTAGAAATTGGGAGACACAGGTTTGAAGCCTTATATATTATAAACCACATGGGGTTCCTCCTGTAGAGAACAGAAAAGTATAAACAGCCCAATAAACATATAAATAGTATCTAGTGAAACTTCACAGTAGGGGAACTCTGAACTCCATACAAAACAAGTTTCAATTCATAGACAGCCCCCCTCCCCCAAATAGGCCTCTAGTATGACTAGTGAGTATGACTAGGAGCTGCGGTGGCTCAAGTGG
>NW_015247948.1:0-536 GCF_001447785.1 Gekko japonicus | reverse complement strand
CCAAGGGCCTGATCTGGCCCTCGGACCACATGTTTGACACCCCTGCTTCTAACCACTACAGCATGCTGTCCAGTACTATTAGGAATGGATGCCACCCACTATTTGGCCCATTCGAAAAAATTCTAACCATTGCTAGACCTGGACCACCCCTCTCCCCACTTTAAGATCACCACTTTGACAACTTCTGAAGTAACACTGACCCCTCATTCCTTATGTGAAGTTCACTTCATAACAGTTTGAAAGCTAGCAGCAATAATTACTCGAGTATTTATAATTTTTAGTGCTTTCCGTTAGATTAATGTTCTGTTCACCCCCATCCCTTACTGCTCTTGGTTTTTCTTTTGTCTAGTGTTTGGATTACGGGCTTTCAACAGGGGATCTGTCTTGTTTAATTTTGTTTAAGCACTATTTACATTGTGGGGTATAAATCACATTAAACGTGACTGATAGCAAGTTTCTGTGGCAGGCTTTTACAAGCTGGTGTGGAGTTGTTATGAGGTGTGATTTTCAGAACTCGCATGGCCCATAAATGGTTT
>NW_015247947.1:0-536 GCF_001447785.1 Gekko japonicus | reverse complement strand
GGAGCCAGTCAGGGTGGCTGAGAGGGCAGGCAAAGGCGGCAGAGAGGTGCGTTCGCCCAGCGAGTGTAGAGGAGACACACCTCAGATCCCAGGCTCAGGACGGCCGGCAGACGCGCGGGTGGGGGCGGGGCCAGGCCAGGGCCGCGTCTTTGCCTTTGAAGGGGGCCGGGGGACAGAGGAAGCTTGAGAATGGTGGGGGCTATAAAAGAGAGAAGGAGAGGGCCGAGGAGGAGGTGGAGTCCGTGGGAGAGAAATAAAGATGGAAAGAGAGAGAGAGAGCTGAGCACGGAATCCAACGGGGCAAGGGAGGTGGAGTAAGCTCCCCGCAAGGCCCCTGGTCTGAGGCCCTTGTTCTCCTGGCTTTGGTGACCCACCGCCACATTCTCGAGCTCCCTCGGACCTCCCGGCAACCCCCCCCCAGACGGGCTTCCTTGGATACCCTGGGGAGTCCAAAGGGGACCCCACGCTATAGTAGCGACATGGCAGCGGGAGGACCAACTGCAGGGGCCCCCGTGAGCCGTGACACCCCACTCCTC
>NW_015247946.1:0-536 GCF_001447785.1 Gekko japonicus | reverse complement strand
TCTGGAACTCAAATGGGAAGAGGACATGAATGCTGTGAGGGCCAGACAGCAAGTTAATGTTTTAAACGTGATCACCATGTGGACCTGCCACTGTACTGTAGCTGTGAGTCCCTGGTGGCACCTCTGTAAAATCACTGCTGTGGCCTGATCCAGAGTGGGGCCGTGATGCAGGGAGGGAAGAGGTCCCTGCCCTCTCCACTGTGTCACTTTCTGGAGCCAAAATGGCCCAGGGGAATGTTACTTGGCCCATTGGGCCGTATGTGCTTTGAATGCTTGCACGTACAGATCACCAACAGGGCAAATAATGCCCCTTGCAGACCCTGGGTCGTTTGGACTCTAGAAAATGGTGCAGGGCGAAGGCAGGAGCCTCCCTTTCCCTGCGTCCCAGTCCCGATCTGAATTGGGCCCCTGCAGTGCTTTTACACAGAGCTGCCACAGGTGACTTGAAGTAGTAATATGGCTGTTAGTCCTCATTGGGAACTTGTGTAAAATATAATTTGGCCCTGAGTCAAACTTCAGAGCGAGAGATAACAAAA
>NW_015247945.1:0-536 GCF_001447785.1 Gekko japonicus | reverse complement strand
TTTTATGTTTCCCTCGCTATCTTGTCAATGAGAACTCGCTCAGTAAACAGCTGGCTCCCGCTCTCCTTCATGCAGATGGCATTCAAGGCCAGCAGGACACAACTGGATTTTTGGTGGGGTGAATGACATCCCTTTGATGGTGCTTATGATCTGACAGCAGCTCATGGAAAGTTGTTTTCCTTCAGGGGCTATTAGCTATTGCCTGTGGGCCATTTCCACTTCTTCACGCGGTGCGTATTCAGCTTAGCTCGTTTGCTCAATATCCTGGAATCACTTGCCCTGCAAATGCTATCTGTGTAGCACTTGTTAAAGTCGCATGCGAATTGCATTGGTTAACCTGGGGGTGAGGGGGTGGACCCTTCTTCCCCTATTTTATCCTCTCAGCAACCTTGTGAGGTAAGTTAGGGGGAGAGAGAATGACGGTTTCAGGGTCATCCAGTTGGTTTCATAGCAGATGCGGGCGTTGATTTCAGGTTTCCCAAATGTAGCCACTTGCTATAACCACTACACTATACTACTCTGGCTCTCACTTAACC
>NW_015247944.1:0-536 GCF_001447785.1 Gekko japonicus | reverse complement strand
AGTCCCAGAAAGGGTAACCTGAGGGAGACACTGGTATCTGCAGATGTCCAGTCTCAAATGGGAAAGCATTTACATTGTTACACATTTGTGTGCTTAAGGGCCAGAGATTCATTATGTTTTTCTTTTCCCCCTCAAATTCCTGAGCTCTCACACCCTCTCTTGGAACGGCCTTCTCAGACACATACAGCATCACTTCTCAGACATGCAGAGCCATCATTAAATGGCCACACTTACAGGAGAGGATGCTAATCCGTCTATCTTTCAACCTCCCAGGTTTGGCTCCAGCCAAATCAGGTGCACCCCAGATTCACACAAAACACAGAGCCTGTGGGAAATCCATAAATCTCTTCTCTCAGGTGTACATTTGCTGCTATGGCTTAACAGTGTTGGGTCTGCCATTCAAGAAATGGGCTCCTTGGTGATCCCTCCTACTCAAGTGCTTCTAACTTCTGCAATATACAAACAGTCTTACCACATAAAGATGAGCAAAATCACATCTTAGACTGAATGTGTAAAGTAGCGTAAAGGTAAAGGTT
>NW_015247943.1:0-536 GCF_001447785.1 Gekko japonicus | reverse complement strand
CCCCCCCAACCTTTGATTAACTCATAAACAAACCCACAACCACCCAGAACACATGGGAAATTTTCTCAGGGTAACCTAAGCGCCTAAACAAATCCTCTTCTGAGAATGTCGGCTCATACCCTTCCCCCTCTTCTTTGCTCATCTTCTTTATAAGGCTGACCCACACGCTTGTTTCTTCCAAGGGTTGCTGAGCAGTTGTTTCATTTGCTGTGCGGAAATACAAATGTCACTCCTGAAATCAAAACGCAGCTGCTGATGATTTGATCATTGCTGTATAAACTGGGAAGCAGGATCTAAAATAATTAGCGCTAGAAGAAACAGCTGTTCCAAGAACATTGACAATAACAAAGCAGCATGACTCTCTATTAGAAGCGTCTTTAGAAAACGGGAAAGAATTAGCTGTTGCCAATAATGTCAGTCAAACAAGTTCCAGGAATAACAAGGAGAACGTGAGCACCACAGAAGCACAATGCTCTCCCCTCCCTTTGTTTCTTCCTTGACATATTAAGTGCATAAGCTTGAAGGATACCACTGTC
>NW_015247942.1:0-536 GCF_001447785.1 Gekko japonicus | reverse complement strand
CTGTGTTTCCCTTCTCTTTGGATAAAGGTGAAATTCACGGTGTTTTGTGGTGTTTGTTTTGTTATCTGACTTCTACTATTGAATTGATTTATGAACTTGCTTTTGTGCAGATGGCCAAAGAATATCAGAAGCCTATCTGTGAACATGAATTAATGATGAGGTTGAAAATAAAAAGTATGCACAATCTTGAGTGTGTTTTCTTTACGCAAAGTGCAAGTACTCTTGCTTGGAAGAGTACAGGAGATCTTTCTGTTCTTCTTGAGTCTGTATTTTCCTAGTTATCCGTAATGTGTTCACAATCTTGCTTATTTTATCTATATTGGAAGCCTCCTTGAGCTCTGTAAGGATGAAAGAAGGCTAACAAATGTCGTAAATAAGTAAATAAAGTTTTCTTTGGCTCAGAAGACAGCAGCGACAGTTATATCTGGTGGGAGACTCTAAGGAAGCACTTACCATGCAGTCCTGCACAGAGCTGCACCCTTCTAAGTCCTCTGGCTTCAGTGGAGCTCAAAGGGTATAACTCTGTTTAGGATTGC
>NW_015247941.1:0-536 GCF_001447785.1 Gekko japonicus | reverse complement strand
GGCATTGTCAGAAACAGCCTTTCTGTTAAAATTTTTCCAGCTTTTAAATACCATTACTGATCAACCAACTGTCCAACAATCAAAAACATTTACCCTTAATAAATTAACACAGTAACTGGAGGGGGGGGGCCTGAAAATCATTATTTTGAAAAATCTGGGAGAACACCAGTATAATAAAATGTACCCCTTTAATTAAGCAGCCTGAAAGACATATTTCCACTACAATAGTTGTTTTAAGAACAGTTATTGGAATTGAATCCACTATATGGAATCAAACTGGAGTTTCACAATACAAATTATATTGCAGGATATCTTCATTTGCTTCAGGCAATGGTTATGGAATTAGATTCAGTAGATCTTCTGTCAGGGCCCCTTTTCAGTGAAAGTCTCCACTGAATGCAAGCAGAGACCTAGAAGTACATGCTTAATACTCTCCTGCTAAAATTAATGGGACAACCAACTTTGCCAGGATCCATGCCCCAGCGTAGCTATTTAGACTCACTGTTAAACACCTGGTTGTTGTTGTTCAGTCGCAC